>NW_015112624.1:731288-763111 GCF_001443285.1 Poecilia latipinna | reverse complement strand
CCCAAAGGGGGTTGTTTTTTTTGTGAGAAAGTTTTTTTAAAAATTGTTTTTTTTTTTTTTTTTTTTTTTTTTTTTAGCTTTATGTCACGTGATAATATTATTCCCTCATCATAAACATACCTGGAGTGTTGCCTTGGTTCTTTAATGCATGTTGTAGAAATCCTTTAATCTACCATAGCAACCATTCAGCTGTGCAAAACATCTGGGTTGACGTAGCTCCGTCTTGGAGGATGAAGCTCCTCTTAAAAGCTGCAGTTTCCAAGCTTCCACCTCACAGAGCAGTTCTTCCCCTTCATCTCCCCCACTCAGTTCCTTCAGACTAGCCAGCAGCAATTAGCAAACACCTGATAGAACAGTGTGTCTGGTGAGCTCATACAAGCTACTTCTCAGTACAAAGCTGATAGAAATATTGTGAAAGGGTCATTAGAGGAGCGATGTTGTGATGACTCCCTGTAGGCGGAGTTTTAGAAAGAGCAGGAGGGTCTTAAAGAGACAGAGACACAATTTCAAGGCGTTAAATTACTAAGTAAAATTAATTTTAAGACATTTGATGTATACCTTATTTTAATTTAAAACTGAAGGTGACATAGTTACTTTATTGTGCCACAGAATGTGGCTGGAAAACACGTACTACTGCCCCTTTAAAATATGTGACTCAGATTGATTGATCAGACTGAAAAGGGCCTCATCATTCTTCACAGATCGCCATTTTCAACTGTACAAAATAAACACAACTGGTTGAATATAAACAGCTATGAAGCAAATGTATTTTGTAAAGAGGAATAGAATAGGACAACCATGCACACACACTCTCTCATATGTTAGAGCAGCTTAGCGTATTTAGCTAGCCTAACAGTCAAGCAGAAATCAAGAATGGACAAGAATCCATGCAGAAATTTGTGCAAGAAACATCTGTTGACAGTAAAAAATATATATATTTATGTGTTTATTGGGAGCAGAGTCAGGTGGAGGAACCAACATTTTTAGAGGACATGACATATTAGCTATGAAAATTATTGCACTCAGCACCAACGTTAGCTTCCCTCTCTACATCTTAATCTGGATACAACTGAGGATGCTGGTTGAGTCAGCCATTACATACGCTTGTCTAGCCTGGTAGAGTAAGGCTGGTATGTTTTTTTGGGCTGTGAATGAATCGACATGGATAAACCCCCATAACAACATTTGTTAGGGGTGGTAACATGCTTGTCTTTTCTGCCCATTGACAGGGCAGAAAGTCTTCAACTATCAATGCAGTGTTGACCCTCTCTGTGACCTTGTGAGAACCAAGCAACATAACAGTAGAGAAGCTATATATATATAAAAAAGAGATGCTTTTAAAACCCCTTATAATTTCTGTCACACTGTTCCCTCTGTGTAAAGTCCTTTTAGAGAAATGCCAGAGAAAGTGCTGGAGTATATGGAGCATAGAGTTGTGCTTGTTTCCATGTGCTGTGTGTGTGTGTGTGTGTGTGTGTGTGTGTGTGTGTGGGTTTCTTTTGCTCCCTGATTGCAAACAGGACAAATTTGGCTGTTTGTAAATATTTCTGATGGCAAAAATAGATACTCACTGCTTTGAAACTGAATGAGCCCCAGCCAGCCCTCTTATTAATTTAAGACTGTTTCAACAGTGAGAAAGCTACAAGCAGTATGTCTGGCTTTCTACTAGAACAAATAGCCTGACTAATTACCCAAATAATGTGATCTTGTTATACTTGTGCGGTTCTAAAAGGTGCAGCGCTCCAATTCCTTGTTTTTGCTTTGAGTCACGCATTAAAATAACAATAAACAAAGGCTTTAAAAGCCATTGTAATCATAATAAGAAACGCACTGTAATGTTTTCAGCAGCAGAAGGGATAATTGCTGCTTTCAGTTTCCAAATAAAATAAATTGTATCCTTCAATAAATTTCCATTTAAGATTTTTGGTAAAAAAAAAAAAAAAAATACAGTGAAAACACAGCATGAAGCTGCAAAGTTTATTATTCTGTCTGTCATTTACAACATATGCATAAAATTTGAATTATCTGTATATTATTTGTTTGGTAAGCTTAATTATGTATTACTCTTCAACCTTCACTTTAAGGTTAAGGCCTCGGACTGTGTTGATCCACAGCGTTCCACTTCAAGACTCCAGCCTCCTGAGGGCCAAAACATAGGACTTCATTCCCTGTCTCCTTAGAACAGAAGAAGAAGAAGAAAAGCCCTGAAAAGAAAGCATAAAGTGATTTTTCAACAGAAAACCAATGCTGTTTTATGTTCTTGTTGTTCCAAAAAGATATATGATTCAACTGGAGGGGCGGGGGCGAAGTGGTAGTAGATCTTTTCTGACTGTATTTCTAAAAAAAAAAAAAAGCACGAATAGCACAATTTCGTTGTTTTTTTCCTTCAACCGTCATTTTCTTTATTTGCTGTGTGTTTGGTGCCATTCTCGGACAGAGAAAATTATTCTCACTCTTAGAGTGAGAATAAGCTACAGATGTCTGCAGGGAGCATTCACATTCCTGGCTGCCACAGATAACATTTATGCCACGCAGTGCATTGGACTGGGAAGTATCAATTAGGTCCTAACATTAAAACATTACTCACAGTAAGTCTATTCTTTACTCATTTATTTTTAAAACCTAACCTTGAGCCCTGGATCAGACCAATCATCCGACCTTGACCAAAGGTTAGCTAGATGACACAACTTAGGTCGTTTGAAACCTCAGCAGTTGTTAGAGTCAACACACTAATAATAATGATGATGATGATGATGACAGCTAAAATAGGTGGTAGCAGACTCTAAATTTACGGTTCATTTCTCCGTTACCAGTCATTCGGCACTGATAATTAACACTTGTTGCACCTATTAGACTGGTGTCAAAGCCTAATTATGCAAACAGCCTACGTGTGATGGAGACAAGCAGTTCGCACCTCTGCCTGCCTGTGATGCGACACCATGAGATCATGCACTAAACAGTATTTAAACCAACAGCCTGAATTAACAGAACGCATCAGACTCTATCGCCCTCGGAGTCTACCAGCAGACAGAGATGGTTCTCATTATGAGCCCGTTCCATCCTCATTCTTCACACTTTGTTCACCCTGCTTCAAAACAGACTCTGGGAACGTTTCTGGACAGCTTTCCAAGTCTAATAATGTGGTAACAGCGACCCCCTGTGCTCACAATGTGAAATTACTTGTTTTTTTTTTTTTTTGTTTTCTTTTTAAACTGGTGACACTGAGCCACAACTCTGTGACCTCAGAAATGTCAAAGCAGAAAGCATCCAGGCTTGTTTGAGGATTTAATCATGATGGATTTACATGGGTTTGAGGTGGAGAGAGAGGCGGGGGTCGCTCTCTGCCAAACGAAAACTTAGCGTACCGTATGTGGGCCTGCGCAATGAAAAGGTGAGTTTGCCTCTGCTCCAGGAGCATCTCAGCGGGAGAGGATGTGAGAGATGCGAGATGAGCCGTTTTGTTCATTCAGTGCCTCCCAGACGCGCCCGCCCGTAATTGAATGTCAAATAAAATCCGCTCTTCAAAGGGGGTGGGGGGGTGAAGCAGGCTCACACGTGTTTGAGGAGCTCACATGCCATTCAACTTCTACGCGTTCAAGAGTGGAAGAGAGGAGGGGAGTGGAGGCGTTGCTTGAAATCGGTGCTGCGTAGAGAGGATCCGTGGTAGTTACTGCTCAGAGAACGGGAGGGAGTGCGTGTCGTTTACCGTCTGATCAGGTGTCGGCTCTACCAACACGTTATCAGCTGGATATCGTGTTGAATGTGAAAACTGGAAACGTGACTCCTCGTGTCCACAGGCTGTCAAAAACAGACAAAGTGATCATTTTCATGGGTGACAACTACTATCGTTTGCCGTCAAACACAGGTGACAAAGCCTATCATCTTATACTAGGAAGGCATAATGTGTGCTTACCTAAAAAAAAAAAAAGCCTATGTCTATTTCTTGTTCAGTTTAAATCCACTTTGGGCCTAAAACGTACACCTACAAGGCATAACATTATGTCTACTGACAGGTGATACTGATTATATCTTTATTACAGCAGCTGTTGGAGGGAGAGATCTCCAGTGCTGCCAAAAAGTGTTTACCCATTTACAGACTTCTTCTCTTTTAGTTTCTCTTCTTTTCACACCTAAATGTGTCAGATCATCAAACTTATTTGTATATCAGGCAAAGATTACATCAGTAAATAAAAAAAAACTGAAGTTTTAAGCTGTTTATAAAGCAAGAAAATCATCCAAATCAACCTCACCCCATGTAAAAAAGTAATTGCCCTTGTTGCAGTAACACTTGCCCTCAGGTGTGCATGATAATTGGTACTAAGCCTTTTATATCCATGTAGTTGAATCTTTTTAGCTCTATTTGTAGTGGGGTTTTTTTTGGCCCACTATTTGTTGAATTGTTTAAAACTTGGCCTGGGTTTTCAGGGATGAGCGCCTCGTTTAAGGTTGTTTTTCTGTCCTCACTTTGACTAGCTGTCTCCTTAGTTTTGTTTGTTGCCTTTAGCTAGTTATTGGTGTGCTTCAGTTCAGCCACTTTCAAAATTTTCTGGTAGAGAGCAGAATTTATTGGCCCGCCATCAATCACAACAGGTCATCTTACAGCACAGCAGCAGTAAATCGTCACACTAACACCTGTTGGTGTGACGTTCTTTACTGAAATGTATCACAGGATGCAAACATAACAAACTTTGCTGGAGATGATTTCTCCAAGTAACTATTGCGATAAACAATAATATTGTTGTTTTGAGATCATTTTCATGCCGGATACTGATAATGACATAATGACACTAGTCTGGCCTGTCAAACTTTAACTTTGTAAAGAACTTTTAAAACTGGAACTGGGAGATATTTAAAATATCTAAAATATAACACAACAACCAAATACAGTAAATAAAATGGAGATAAGAACCCACATACAGCCAAAACCATTATTAAAATAGAACATTATGTCTCTGTAAACAAAAAATGTTAATTACCAGAATGAGAAGTATGCAACTCATTTTAATTCACCATACGAATTTATTCTTGTACTATTCTGACTGTGTTGTCGTAACGTTACGGCTTTACTCAATTTCACAACTTTACTCTCTCAATTTCACGACTTTACTCTCTCAATTTCACGACTTTACTCTCTCAATTTCACGACTTTACTCTCTCAATTTCACGACTTTACTCTCTCAATTTCATGACTTTACTCTCTAAGAGTCGATAGTAGTCAGTAAGTGACATTTAACTTGCCTTTTTCCCTCGTGCGCTGTTCTAAACTAAAACCATAAAAACTCCAACATTTATTGGGGTTTCCTCATCTTTCTGCATGACTGTACTTGCAGAGAAGTCAACAACCCCCTACTGAGTGAGCAGCAGTCTTTGTAATGTAACCACATCAGCTTTGTCTCTATTAACTTTGATTCAATAATTAATAGCGATCCCAGTTATATTACTAAAAGTAAGAATTTGTAACTCTTAGGTGATATTTTATTGCAAAGCCATCTTTTAAGAGAAAGGTGTATTATTCTGAATGATGAAAAGGATTAGGTGTTTTTTAGGTGGCGGTAAAACGTAATTGTGATTAAAGAGACTCAAAGACGAACAGAGTTTCTCTGCAAGTCTGGAGCAGAGAAGCTGCTGAGAGAAAATATGCTGCAGCTTCTGGGAAACTGAATGAAGGATGGATTCAGCCGTGGAAATCCCGCCTTAATCTGCTGTCTGGGCTTTGTGAAAGAGCCCTCTGACCCGTCTCTTATAGAGAATATATGGTGCAACGCGAAGAGGAGAATCAGATTACCAAAGCATGTTGCCTCGACTTTCCCATCAGTGAAATAAAAGTGTGTTTAAAAGAAGTGAATCACGATGAACCCCAATACTGATTTAGTTTTCCTGGCCATTCGGTGAATTCAAAAGGTTTCCTGACGTATAGGTGGTCAAAAACTGCAAAAATGAACATTTGTGATTAAAATTACATGAGTTTTGAAGGTGACTAAACTGATCTGTTCATCTTTTTTGGTTGCATTTCAGGGTGTTTATTTACAAATTTAAAATGTAAAACATTGTTTGTCGATTTTATTGTCTGAGGAAAGCTGGGCAACCACAACGCTTATGAGGTTCAACTTACAGTGTATTTTTATTCATGATATTAGAGAAATTTGAGGAACAGGGCGATCACTCTCAAAATATGTAGCTGCTTTTATTTCTAAAAATTTGCATAAAACCACAACAACAAAAAAAAAACCTCAACCCTTGAATGTGGACTTTTTTTTAGTTGTTGCCTTTTGTTTTCGAAAAAAAAAAAAATTAAAACCACAAACACAAGCAAGGAAACTAATGAAAAAACAATTGCATCTGAGTCACAGACGGTAAAATCTGTCCGTTTGCACGTTGCGGACTTTCTCCTTAATTGGGAACTTTTCACGAGGACGTTACGAGGGGCATTTCATTTCAATCACTCTCATTAATTCACCTCCCTCTCATTGCTCATGCCACTGCACGGCTCCCCCGTCTCTCAATCTGTGGAGCTTCATTAAAATTTTATTTGGAACTAAAGTACAAACAAGGCATGAGAGGCCTTAAAAGAACTTGATTACAGATAGCAGTGAAATAGAAAAGTGTGTGGTGTATTAAAAACAAACATTCAGGTTAATGGAAGCCTGAACCAGTTTCCACAATCATGGAATGTGTCATTTCTGCTTTAATTCACTCATTTCATGTGGGCTGATCTCTGTTTCTAACTTACAAGCTGTGTGTACGGTGGTGCTGGTGATACTTATTGGTGCCCATTTTACAAATATGCGGAAAGTCTGTTGATTCTTTTAAGAAGCAGTTGAAGACTCGCTTATTCAGACTGGTTTTTAACTAGTTTTGCTCATTTTGATCTTGAATTCATTCTGTTTTTATTTGTTGTTTTACGTTTTTTCCATCTGTGTTTATACTAAGAAGCACTTTGTGGTTTTGTGGCCTGCAAAATGAGTGACATGAAGACTATTTACCTCCGTAAATAAAGCAATCTTTTACTACAATACCATAAACGTATGCTGACAGATTGAGAAAAATACAACCTTTGATTTGAGTACATTTATTGAGTGGTGGGGAAAACAAAACAAACATTTTTTTTTGCAAGTGCAAACTTAGAGTTTTCTGTGTCGCGTTTGGAAAAGCGGCTGCTTGCTTCCTGAGTGGCCTTTCAACACATTTTGGTACTGAAATTAACTTTTCACAGTTTTTAGTTCGCAAAACAATTAGATTATTTAATAAAAGAACCTTCTTGCAGTCATTAAGATAACAGAAATGTGATTAAAAAATTAAATTACTACAGCAGAACTGTTGTACTGCATAAGTAGTCTGTAGGAGCTCCCTCTTTGTTGGGATGTTTATGCTGAGTGACGCATTTTTCTGTCAGTTTGTCTCCAGAACAGTTTGCAGGTGATGTTTGACTCCAGATATTAACGTGTGGTTTTTACTCTGTGAAGTGCTGAACTGGATAGTTTTCATTATAACACTAAGTCAAAACAAGAAGAAGTCTGGAAAACCTATGCACTGCGATTACAGAAGTACATGCTTATGTTGTATGAACCACTCATTGTTAAATTCGTGCTTTTTTTTTTTTTTTTAAACACAGGTCAAATACCTGCATCCAGGCTGACAGGCTGCTGTTGGATTAACACTTCTCGGAAGCGGCATTAGTAAATGTGCCTATTTTTGCAGAATTAGAAGCTGGCATGCTGTGCCAGGTGAGGGTCAGCTCATCCTTTCCAAGGTAACTGCGGAAATTATAAACAGAGAGAAGCTCCCACGCGTTATTTTCCTAAAGCCGTAGGAACGACAAGATGTATCAGCACATTCCCAAACCAAAAAGAATGCTGCTTTCAGCTGGTTTAAATGTCTCCCTGCTGGAGTAGAAGACATAATTCTAGTAGAGAAAAGTTTACCTACACCTTGTGTATCCAGACATTTTCAATTTGCAATTCATTATCTGGAAATAAAAAAAAAGACACACGCACACACAACAGCAAATGAAAGAGGAAATAAGCAGCTGCCAAAGAAAAACCTTTCTGATGGAAAATATTATGTTGTAGCTGTTTGATGTAAACCCAGAAACATATTGGCATCATCACGATAATGTATCTCCAACACTTTGTCACGGCTTTCCTAACAGACGCATGTTTGCTTATGCATGAACACGAAATGAAAAGATGGAACTCTGTGAAACTTCATCTTCTGAAGGATGGTGAGGACAATTAACAATTAGTAGTTTTTTAGAGAAAAATCTCTAAATTGTGTTTTGATGTTTTTAACCACCGCTAGAACGTCTGTGGAAAAAAATCTCTCCATCTTCTGTTTTTGGCTTTTTGCCGCATCAAAAAAAAGGAAAACAAAAAAAAAAAAAACGCGTAAAACTATTTTCTGTCCGAAATTTTTAAATCACACTAAATTTGTCTTGTGTAATTTACCAAAGCTCTCTCTATTTGCTAATATCAACAAAAATACGAGACAGGGAGAATATGTGGGAGATTTATTAATGTCTTCAAAATCAGAAGTTTACATGCAGAATGATGCTTCATGAACTGTGTTGGACTTTTTTGAAGCAGAAACGCCAAAGGTCAGAAGGTCATTACTTCATGATTACATTTAGTGCAAGACAAATGTTTTCCAAACCAACTTTCAATCCTGAATTAGCTATTATTAAGCACATATTAACAGCATATTAGACACAGCCGGTAACAGTCAGATCCAAATAATCAAAAAAGTTCCTTAAATAGGACACCATGAAGCAGGCAAGCAGATCTAAAAATATATTTCTCATTCTGGAAAGGGTTACAAAGTCATCTCTAAAGCTTTAGGACTTCAGTAAACCCCAATGAGAGCCGTTATCCACAGACGGAGAAAACACTGATGAACTTTCCCAGAAGTGATGGTCGTACCACAATTACTCCATCAGGGACTCTTACAGGAGGTCGGAACAGCCGACCTCACTCGCCTCGGTTCAGGTCAGTGTTTATCAATCAGCTGCAAGAAGAAGGAGAGACTGGGCAAACATGGCATCCATGAGACGGTTCGAAGATCAAACCCATTGCTGACCAACAGAGATTAAAAAGATAATCCCACATTACCACATAAAAGCATCTTGACGATTCCCACGATTTGGGAAAATATTCTGTGAACCCACGAGACGAAAATGTAACTTTTATAAATCTGAGCGATGGGAAATATCCCAAATGCTTGATTGCAGTTGTTGATGCCAAGGGTAGCGCACGCAGTTATTAGGTTTAAAGGCCAGTTACTTTTTTTCTTTTTGCACAGGACCAGCCAAGGAGCTGTCTGTCAAAATCCATCGTAAAGACACATTTCGAAGAACCAGCAAGAGCAATGATCCGAGTTAAATCAACAGGATGCGTCAAACAACAAAACAAGGTGTACAATTTAATTCACAGAGGAAACATCGGAGGTGAATTAACGCCATATGTTTTGGGAAATGCCTGCTTGCAGGGGGCAAATGTTCAGAAGCTCATTAAAGCTACAGATTTAGAAGTTGAGGTCAGCTTTAGTTCAAAGTTGCCTCAGTTTTCTCCTCGCGCAAATTATTTTTTTATATTTTCATCTGTAAAATCTGTTTCCATGTGATTCATTAGTCATGGGAAAAAGCAGATCCCTCCCTCAGTCAGTCACACACCATAATTAAAGTTTGATAGTAAGCCATTCAGTTTTATTTGAAGGTGAACGTGCCATCAGAGTCTCTGCTGACTGGCTTCTGATGATGCTTGTGAAGTTGCTTGTTATTTCCAAAATCTGAAACGCAAGTATTTACTTACGTCGCAAGAAATAGGATTTCAAGAATTAACTGGGTGAATTCAGTCAATTCAAGCCAGGACTGCTATATATAAAAAACACAAGCATTACATTAATTGGGCTAGGTTGACTTAGGTGTGAGTGTGTGCCTGAGCGTGATTTCTATTTTGTGTTACCTTGTGATGGACTAGTGATCTGTTCAAGGTCTACCTCATCTCTCACTTAGTGGCACCGGCCTCGTGACGGTGCAAGGACGAAGCAGGGATAGAGAGGATGGGAAACCTTTTTCCCACACAAGAATCAATTTGCATCCATTTTTTTTTCATACAACCTTGTATTAATTATCGGGTGACGGGGACACCGACCAATAGACACAACGCTGTGACCTGCAAAGTCAAAATGATGAGATGTCGAAGGAAACTGTTTCTTTTTTTGAAAAATAAGTATTTACTAACCGTGACGTTATCTTTAACCCACGGACTTTTATTCCGTTCACTGGGAGACGAGTGGATGACAAGGATTCGATCTAAACAAGTTCACCCCGCAGACGCCAGAGATCTCCAGATAAAGTCACTCCTGTAGATTTAGCTTTGCACTAACCCTGGTGGCATGTGCAGCAGTTTCATTTCACCCTCCCACTCTGCCACCGTGTCACATTTCAGTTTACGAAAACATGCATGACTAATCGATCGCAAGCGTCACCAGACCTTTTGATGGAACAGATTAGAGTGCTGCAGGATGTTAGATTCGGAGCCGAGTTAATGTCGCTGACATGCTCACAGTCACCTTGATGTGGATTTTTTGTGTGTTTGTGAATAAGTGTGTGTGAGAGCAATTTGTTTGTGTGTGTGTGTGTGTGTGTGTGTGTGTGTGTGTGTAGATTCCTGACCTGCCCTTCAGCCTCAGTTAGTTGATTGATCTAACAATGGAAATTAAATCAGAGATTGGAGCTGAAGTGATGGATGCATCCGCTTTTGGTCTGGTTTCCTGCAATTTCTCTGCGACACACTATCTGTGATTTGAGCTCAAATGTTCATTAATGTTCATTACTGGTAATTAATGCTACTCATTAAGTACAAGGGGGTAAGGGACATATTAGAAATGATGATTTTGACCCCGTCCCAGGCTCCCATTATGAAGCCTTTAGAGGAACTCTTTGTTTATGTGTGATACATCTCACCCTCGGTGTACAACAAAACCAACTAAACACAGAAATGAAGCTGCAAAAGGCTGTCCATTTATCTACAAGATGAGCCCACAGACATTAAAGTGTGAAAAAGAGAAAAAAAACATTGTCACATTTTGCCTAAATCCTAAGCGTAATCATGATCAATACAAACACAGCTGTTTAAAGCTTTTTAGCTCTTTAGAAGCTTAATGATTACCTGCTTTATCCTTCCTGAAAACACTTTTCATGTGGTTAGCATCATTTTGTTGTTGGAGCACTCAGATGTGTCCAATTCTCAGCCATCTTATCCAAACTGCCGCCTCCGTAAAATAAAACTAATTAGATTTTTCTAAACAAGCTAGGAATCTCAGAAGCTCAAGTCTGTCTTAAAATGGAAGCTGCCACTATCTTCAGCGAAGGGAATAATATCTGGCTACTCAAAAAGTTGCAAAAAAAAAAAAAAAAAGTAACATGTATGGTCAGAGGAGGCAAAGATTGAGCTATTTGACCAGAGTGACAAGAATGATGTTTGGAGAAATCTAGAAGAGGCTTTCAAACCTAAAAAACCCTAGTTGCCAAGCAGGGCTATGGTAGCATCATGTTGAAGGTCGATGTGGTTGCAGTGGTAATGGTGGGTACAAAGTGGGTACAGTAATGAAAAGTGAGGAATACCTCCAAATTTTTAAGCTTGACATCAAATCAATAGCTAGAATGTTGAAACCGAAACACAACAGGACAATAGTGATTGTAATAGTAATCCCCTAACAAACATAAAAACTGGTAAAATGGGCTAATATTAAACAATCTGGAATGGCTCTGATCTCATCTCTGTTTCAACTTTTATGGACTTTATCTTAAACAGAGCTCTTGAGCTTCAGTCGCTAAGGCAACCCTTGAGTGAGTCCTCGGTCCAACACACCTGACTCAAGTACTTTAATTGCTTCCTCAATATACAATCAAGTTCTACAGAGTCCTGCCAATGACCTAATTATTTTATTCAGGTTTGTGGAGGCAGAGACATACAAGCAAACAATGTAAATTAATTCTATCATTTCTGATGAGACAAGTTGTCGAATGAACTGTGCCAGAAGCTAAGGACAATAAAAGTCTGTTGTTTTTTTCTCAAATAACAATGTAAACATTATTGGAGATGAAAGCATTTGAGCTTGTGTCTATAATTTTCACCAAGTGAGTATTACATTATTGATTCAAACTTGTGCACCAGTTTCTGTTTTTAATTCACTGAAAATACTTGCTGTAAATTACTCCACACTGAATGGATCACATATAGATATGGATACATATATGTGAGTTTTTTGACTTATCTACCAACACAGTGTGCAGATGAAGGCAGATTTGAAATTTCCATTACGCATAATCAGTCTTAACAACCTGACCTTTCCATCATAAACTCACCTTGCCAGTAATTAAAGAAGAACAGCATTAAGTGGGATTTTTCAAATTATTCCACATTCATATCAAGTTTAATTTTCTGAATTATTACAAGCAGTCTCCTTGATTAATACTAGTATAAATCCCTTTCCCTCAAATTTATAAAGCAAGTTGTACACAATGTGCTTAAGTTCTAACACTAGCCGCTTTCTTTGGGGAACAAATTTACCTGAAGATGTTCTCAATCGTCGTGTCAAGCAGAGAACAGTAAGGCTCATTTATCCAGAAGTTCATTTATCAACGAACTTATGAGCTCAGTAAAAGTTAGGAATATGAGACGCGTGGTTGGTAAATTTCTGGGGTTAAAGCAAAAATAAAGTTGTTTTTTTTCCAGGTCAACTGTTTCGTGACGGTGCTAATGCTAAGCTAAAACTTGCTAGCAGGCTGAACTCGTAAACCCTGCCTGAGGCATCTGTTACTGATTAACAGCACATCTTAGCTGCTGTTGGCAGCTAAGATTTTAAATTTTAAATATTAAAAAGGTTTACACTAAACCTTTTTAATATAGATTTGAAAACGTTATTTCAATTTCAGTAACGCTATGTTTGGGCTTGTATAGCCACAACTCTAATGTTTAAGGCTTTAAAAGTATATTGACAGAAATAATTCTGACTTGATGAATATTAAATATATGCTGGTATTCTATTTATAAAGTGTTGGTTGCTTGTGGTGTTCAATAGGCTACATTAATCTGTTTTATCACAAAAAACCCTAAACTGACAAATACTGCCTGTGTAAAAACAGAATACTGTAACTAATTCTTTTGACTACTTAATTAAAGTTAGGTTACAAATTATTTATAGTAAAACTATTGTATTAACATTTAAAAATGTGTTCTGATTTAACGCATTTGTATTTAAACTTACAATTTGATTACTATTTAAAATATTGAGTTTAAAAATCTGTTCAAATAAAAATATGCATATCTTGTTATATATTTTTTTCTTTTAAAAGGCTTAATTAAAGAGTTTGTCTTGTCTTTGCGTAATATATGACATTTAAGTATTTTTGTGGGCCTCCCTTTAAAATCTAGAAGTTATAAACGATTCCTTGCATCTTCTGAAACATTTGCTTTTATTTATCTGTCTATCTATCTATATATAAATGAGGTTGTGATTTGAGATCTTTGTGGAGATGTGTCTGTTCTGAGGCGAAGCTTCCCGACGATCTAAATGCAGAGCAAACAGTGTTCCCATTCCCCGGTTTTAATTAATATGCAGGCTGTGCTCATGGGAACAATGAAGACCAGTTCGGTGTGGGCTGCGGAGTGTCACTCAGTGGCCAGGAGAGGGCATCTCAAGTCCTGAAAACGGAGCACCAGCCAACCAGCAGCCTCCGTCCCTCTCTTCCACACGCAGGAGCATCATTCCTGTTGCTATATAACTGATTTATTCTCGGTGTCACGGCCAACGCGTCTAATCCACAAAGCCGCCTGCACCTTCCTCTCTCTTCACCCCCCTTCCTCCCCGCCTCCCCCACGCCTTAAGCAGGATACCGCAACTTGTCGTCTTCGGACCGCGCAGTTCAGTTCCTCTCCAAACTGCTCCGCTCGCTCGCTCTCTTCCTACTGTCTTTTCCGCAACTTAGAATCAACAATTGGTGACTCTGTGATTGGAGAGCATCCTCCAGACTCCCACAGCGTGCGCTGGAGAGTGTCAGCATCATCATCATCATCATCATGGCTCTACGAGCTTGAGCGCTTTCCTTTCCATCCTTGTTTTGAGGCGGCAGGCGGAAGACAAGAATGTGGGACCGAGCTGATGTGGTGCGGTAAACTACACGGACAGAGAGGTTGATGTGCACCTTGAGGGAGCCGCGGTCCTCTCCGACAGGTGCGCGGCTGTGAGCGCAGCGGGAGGGGGAGGTTTGACTTCGGCGCAAAAGTGCGTGCGTTTCCCGTGCTCGCATGTGCAAACTATTTGGGCAAAACGCCGAGTGCGTCTAACATGTGGAGCCGGAACGCATCCGGAAGACATCCCTGGGCATGAGGAAAGGCAGACGTCGTATAAGTATGGGTATGTTCACTCTTCCCGAGCCTTGCTCTGTGTGTCTGAGTACAGTTTTAATTAAAGGTGTTGTTGGTGGTGCCCTTAACATCATGCGGTGTCTGAATGATGACTGCAGGCTGGGGCAATTTCAAGGAGGCTTTTCTCTTTGGGGGGTGGAAGAAACAAACTGTTTGTCAGATTATACCTGATGAATGTGGTTATCAGTCACCTCTGAGTGTGGAAATTAGTGAAGAACACTGTGATGCATATTCTGGAGCCATTAAGGATCCCAAACTGTGCATTAATGGTGCCTTGGGGAGAGATCCTCCTATGCTCCCACCCTCTCCCCACCCCAACTCTCCATTTTGTGCTTCACTGATAAAGTTTGATTTAAAGAACCTGTAATAATCAATGCAGAATCATTCTGAAAAGGATTGATCGGTCTGTGAATCGTGGTTGTCATGCTTGACTATATCTGACAGGGGCCTAGTTACCCTAGAAATGCCCTGTTTTGCTTCCCCCCCCCCCCAAGTATATGATGGTTTCATAAAGTTTGAACTGTGTTTAAATAGCCTCCTTTCAGTAGAACAATACGTATGAGTTTGCTTAAGTTAAGCATTTTTGAATTTTGAACTGAAGTGAATCAAATGCAGGTCAGAGTCCTTACAAATTGTTAACTACTCCTTTAAGCTGTTGCTAAATTGGGATCTTGGATCAGATACTAACTTCAATGTTGTTAGTGGGCTTCTGCCATATTTTCCCACAGTGCTTAAACTGAACACAACACAAGCAGGCTTGGTTTGCAAATAAACAGAAAATGTTCAAGTCGCAAATTACAAAAACCTTTAGTTTTTTTTTTTCTTATCAAGTTCTTGTGCTGCCCTCCAGCACAATGGCATCCTGAGCGAAGAGCCAGAATGCCATTGTTAAAGAAAAAAGGTCTCCACTTGATCCAAGTGCAACTGGTGGTACTTTTATTGCGTTTAGCGGTACTCTAAATACATTCTGATAACTATTTTCAGAGAAAATAAAATGTGTTGTAGAGCTTTTAAAAAAAAAAGAATAAGTTGGTAAAGCAAATCCCCCGGTCCCCCAAAAAACATTTTTTGTTTCAAACAAAAACTAAGGAAAAGAGAAGTACCGCTGAAAAAATTTATGAACTTAAAGTTGAGTTTAAACTGAACAGAAAACCCAGGCTGAACAAGCACTGTGGCTACTTATTTTACCTCTCACATCATGTGATAGATCCGGACATTAAATCCAACTTGTTTCAGTGGCATGGCAACAAATGGTAATGGTGTTTTCTATTTATACCCAGAAGATTGATTCCCTGGTCAGAAACACAACAGGAACCGCCCTGAAGTCAGAAATCTAACTGAGAAAGACTGAGGTTGCATTTTGTATCCAATATGGCTGCCAGGGATCGAAAATGTAGTGAAATGTCAAATTATTAGTTAGCAGCTTTAACAGTTTCTTTCATATTAAACCAGTCAAACCTTATGTTAACTAATCCGTATTTGGAAAATTATCTCATCAGGGCTTTTACAAATAATGCACAATGGAACCGCCAATGCTTCTTTTGAACACACTGTTCCAATGGAAAGAACATCTTGTTGTTAATGAAACAAACATCAAACTGGAAAAGTTCCAGCCCAGTGGTTTTTGTTTTATTGGAGCAGTATTATGTAAAATTGCCCTTTTTGAGCTTTTCACCATGTTATAATGTTATTTCGTTGTCAAAAACACACCTGGAGAGTTGCCTTGATTCTCTTATGCATGTTTGAGTAATCCTTTAGTCTTCCATGGCAACCGCTCAGCTGTGTAAAACGCCTGGGTGGACCTCGGTCCTCCTTCATGATGCAGCTCCTCATCTGTGTGCTTTTGCCTCGCAGAGCATCCCTCCTGCATGACTCCCCCACTCAGCTCCTTCAGACTAGCAGCAGCGATTAGCAACCTCCTGTTGGAGCTGCGCGTCTGATGAGCTCATAGGAGCTATTTCTGATTACAACGCTGGTAAAAAGGGTGTTAAAGGGTTAATAGAGGAGCCATGTTGTTATGTATTCCTGAAGGTGGAGTTTCAGAAGGAGCTGGAGTTTTTAAAGAGACAGAGGCAGAATTTAAAGATGTTAAATTACGAAGTAAAATTTCTTTTAAGTCATATTTGACATGTACACTATTTTTTTTTTTACAACTACTGAACTTAACATAGTTACTTGATTGTGCTATAAAAGGGCACTATGTGTTTAGATATACACAATACTGTCCCTTTAAAGGATCTTTTAGTGCAGTGTTACTGAGATGCTACTGATTACACAAACTTTCAGCACCACTATTCCAGAGCATTTGTTGCTTCTGATCTGAATCCTGCTTTTGTTTTATCCTTGTCATTTTCTCTGTCTCTAGGTCTTTCTGTGCTTTTCAGATGGCTTATGGTCACGGTGGCGATACCCGCCTGGCTGCTTGCAGCGCCGAGTGGCATCCGGGAGCGCCGCTGCCCCTCGAGCTGCAGATGCGATGGGAAAATAATATACTGTGAATCCAACGCCTTCCGCGACGTGCCGAACAACGTGTCTGTGAGCACGCAGGGCCTCTCCCTCCGTTACAACAGCCTGGTGAACCTCAGAGCCCGGCAATTCGCAGGTCTCAGTCAACTGGTGTGGCTCTACCTCGACCACAATTACATCACTGCGGTGGATGGCCAGGCCTTCCACGGGATCCGGAGGCTCAAGGAGCTGATCCTCAGCTCCAACAAGGTCACGCAGCTGAAGAACAACACGTTCCACGACGTTCCAAATCTACGAAACCTCGACTTGTCCTACAACAAGCTGCAGGTTCTGAAACCCAATCAGTTCTTGGGTTTGCGGAAGCTGCTCAGTTTGCACTTGAGGTCGAACTCCTTAAAGACGATCCCCATGCGGGTTTTCCTCGACTGTCGCAACCTGGAGTTCCTTGACATCGGCTACAACAGGCTCAGGAGCCTGACGCGCAACGCTTTTGCGGGACTCTTAAAGCTGGTAGAGCTTCACTTGGAGCACAACCAGTTTTCAAAGATAAACTTTGCTCACTTCCCCCGCCTGACTAACCTGAGAGCGCTCTACCTGCAGTGGAACCGTATCAGGCTGCTAACGCAGGGGCTGCCGTGGATGTGGACCTCCTTGCAAAAGCTGGACCTCTCGGGAAACGAGCTGGAAGTGCTGGACGTCAGCACGTTTCAGTGCCTGCCCAATCTTCAGACTCTGAATCTGGACTCCAACAAACTCAGCAACATCTCCCAGCGGACTGCGGAGACTTGGATTTCCCTAACCACCATTAGTCTGGCCGGGAATTTGTGGCACTGTAACCCCAACATATGTCCACTGGTGTCCTGGCTCAAAGCCTTCAAGGGCAACAAAGAGACTACTATGATTTGTGCTAGCCCTAAGGAGGCCCAAGGAGAGAAAGTGACAGATGTGGTGGAGACTTATAACATCTGTACAGCAACCCCGACTCCAATCCCCTCGACGACTTTGCCCCTCACTTCCCCTTTCCAGCCCGATTTCCCACCTCTTCCCACGCAGCTAGTGGCAGATAAAAAGCTGACCTGGAATACAACGGCCTCGCCAACTCCTTCCGAGGCCCCCACCACCGCGCCGTTGCCCGACACCGACTATGTGTCCTTCCACAAGATCATAGCCGGCAGCGTGGCACTTTTCTTATCTGTGGCTATAATTCTGCTGGTTATCTATGTGTCATGGAAGCACTATCCCAGCAGTCTCAAACAGCTCCAGCAGCGCTCGGCGGTCAAAAAGCGCCAGAAACAGGCACGACAGACTGAGCGCTCCTTTAATTCTCCCCTGCAAGAGTACTATGTGGACTACAAGCCCTCCCATTCAGAGACTATGGATATGCTGGTTAATGGGACGGGACCTTACACGTACACCATCTCAGGCTCCAGGGAATGCGAGGTATGACCGTTGCCCTCCAAAAATCCATTTCCAGTGCGAGGCATGCGAGGTAAATTTTCTTAACACTCTGTTGGATAAATATATAAAAAAACAAGCTGTTTTCTTCTGTGCTCTTGTCTGCTTTGGGATGAGGAAACAAAGGTCAGTGCACAGTGACTTGATTTCCAATATGCTGATTGTCTCAGTTCCATATGACCAACCTGCTGTTCGGCCCCAATCATGTAATGATAAATGCTCAAATATGAGTCTTATTTTGGAGTGAACTGCAATGCATTATGCATAAAGCAGGTCCATTTTTCATTACTTGCACGAAAAGACTCCTGTTTGATTAATCTGTGCATTAGCGGCCAGCCTTTTAGAATAAAAACAATGTATTAGCTCGAGTCACTGTGCAGGTGTTTCTCTCCTATCCCATGTGTTTGCTACAAGAGCCGCGGTAACAAACGCACGCAAGCTGTGTGAGTTTTGATATTTGTTTTCTGTCGTATAAAGTGTGTAAATCTTTGCAAACCTACCTGCTGATGATCACATATCTCACCCCCTTCTCTCTGCCTCCAGCGATTGTGTGTTTAGCATTTTCCTCATTGGTTCCATTTACAAAGTTCAAACAGTCGTTGCGCGCTGGAGAACACCATAACGGCCTGTAGCCAAATAAAAGATAAATTATGCATTTGGGCTCGGTTTCTGCTGGGCTATGGCATGCTGCTGCAGTGGAAACTGCATTATGCTACTTTTGTTTAAGTTCATAAACATGAGACACACACACACACAGCTGATGCCTCTTCTTTTCCCCCACACTTTTTGAAATTAAATCAGACTAAACTATTTTGTTCCAGGTCAGTTAGGAATTACTTCTGTTTGCCAAAAGCCAAAAACAGTTAGAGACAATTTCTTAAAATACTTCCTTTAAAATCAGCATATTGCATATGTTAAACTTTCTATGAATTTTTGACAGTCTGGGAAACCTCAGATGATGATGTCATGGTATTCTGGCAGTCTGGTTCATCTTAGAGTACAATTTCCAGATGCCTGAAGGTAATACATTCATCTGTTCAAACAATTATAAGCAAATGTAAGCACCAGGGATTGTCAAGCCGTCTCTTCAGGAAGGATATGGGTTCTGTCTGGCAAGAGATAAATGTATCTTAATACAATATGAATGCATTTATGCAAGAACAAAACAAAAGATCTTGTGAAAATGCTGGTTCAAGCTAGAGGTGTGCGATCCTACATATTTTGGTATCGATCAGATTCCAAGTAAATACACGGCCAGTATCGCTGATACCAGTACCAATACTTTTTGTTATTTATATTAGATATAAAATCAAACTTCTGACCCTTAGGTGTTTTTGTTATTTGTTCTATGAACTCTTTTGTTACACAGTTGTGTGACAAAGTGTATAGATGTCTATAAAATGCCTAAGTAACATTTCGACATGATAAACAGAAACAACAGAAGAAACAAAACAAATTTGTATGCATTTTTTTTCTTAAAAAGTGCAAAAAACTTGTATTTCAGGGCAAATCAAAACAACTTTTTTTTTTCTGTGATACATTCGAGAAACTACAACAAAAGAATAAAAGAACATTTCAAGAGGGAATCTGAAACTAAAGTGTCGATCTTATCGAGCCTTTGAATTTGAAGAAATTCAAAGGCAGCAAAAGTTGTCTCCGGTATGTCGTGAACAGATATGGTTTTGGTAATCTGACCTGATACAAGAAAGGTTTTAGTTTGATTTAATGTCAGACAGAGAGAAAAAAAAGTTGTGTCTTTCTGTACATTGTGTGTATATGTCTGGTTTCAAGTGGATGTGAAACCTCTGGTCATTTTTGAACATTGAGTTCTCGTTCGTTGTAAAAAAAAAAAAGAAAAGAAAAGCATCAATTTGCTAATGCTTAATTGGACATTTTTATGGCCTTGTAACCCCAGTGTTCCGGATCTGTCTCCTGTTTCTTGCCTCGTGCTCTCTGGTTCAGTCTGATTAACAGGACATGTTGTGGAGGGAAAGCCGTAATGTCACTGGACCCTTCTGTTTTACAAAACAGACATGCTGCCGAGCATAAAATAGCCATCTCTCTTTCCAACTGTATCTATCTGTGCAGCTCAAAAGACAAACTTTAATCTCCCTTCTTTGCCACACAGCTCATCCCCTATATTCTACACACAGCCTATAAATAATTGTAGAATATTCAGAGGTCTCTGCTTTGGATCTTGCGTTTTCAACTAAAGTCACCAGAGAGACGTTGGCACACACCAAAAAAAAAAAAAAAAGAAAAGAGAAAAACGTTTGCTTGTTTCCTGTTAAGTTCTACAAGAAGCACGCTCAGGTAAATCAGCTCTTGTCAGATTGTCTGTGGCAGAACGTTTCTCAAGCAAGGGGAAAGCTTGAGGTGAGATGCTCACCTTATCAATCTAGCAGCTTTCATGTGAGAATGTGGCGTGGGAGCATTAAACGGCAGACCTAATGGGGCTTTTGCTAGCTAGAATAACTAATAGCCCATCAGAGGTAAGGAGCCGAGTCGTCCCTCAGCTTTGTTATTCCGTGCCCTCTGCAGCTCAGGGGAGCGGCTTGGGCTGTTAAAAAATGTTAATGGTTTTTTTTTTTTTTTTTTTTTTTTTTGCGTTTCATTCCAATCTCCAAGATTCAAAAAGGAGAACTTTTAAACCATTTTCATTTTTTTTTTTTAATTCATATTGAAGTGAAGTTGGAACATTTTGTGCTGCCATTATAAATTTGCATACATTCATCATGAGCGTTAATGTTTAATGGGAACTTGTCCTTTTTATTGTACACAACTGAAAAAGTTTTGAAAAGAATACGGTGCACATGTTTTGAGTTTCAGGGGGATTTTCTCTATCCTGTGCACAATTAAAAATGTATGCATATGACCAAGTACATCCATGCTTCCTAACTAGCATTTGGTTATAAGTTGGACAGCAAACCACATCTGTTCTGTAGTCATCAACACGCTTCTTTAATGATTCTCGTTGGATATTTGACAACTACTCCCAGCAGAAACACAAGAGATTGGTTAAACATATAAATTCACTGGCATATATACAGCACAAGCATGGTCCATAGATTTTCCATAGAGTTGAGGCTTAACTGTCTTCTTGGTTTGGTGTATTTGTTGAAAATAGTTTGAATCATGCCAATGGAAATTATTGAGTTTGTTTTAATTTATCATGCGATTAATTGATTTATTGATTATTGTGACAGGACTAGAACTAGGTACATTTTTAATGAGGGAATAACATCATAAGATGATGTAGAGCTCAAAAAAGTCAATTTTACATAGTACTGTCCCTTTAAGTCTGACTTAAGCCAATCTTACCTCAGATCTTGAATATTTAAACTAATTTCTTGTCATATATTGTTGTCAGTTTGGGTCAGATGGTCAGATTTGGGTATTCTAACAAGACGACGATCCAAAACACATCAAAACTGATTTTGGAATTAATAAAACTGGCTGAAATGAAGTTAATATCCTCACCCGTACTGAAAATGTTTGAACTAAGTCTAAGACACCAACATTACGAAATGAGCGCCGCCATTTCTGAGAAGAATTGGATCCTGTTGGTGCAAACAAAAGGCATTTGGGTGGAGCAGCAACTTGGTAAAGGACATAAATGGAAAAAATTGCATTTATTTAGGGTCATTTGTTTAAATTTCACCCTGTGGGATTTTTGAAATGTCGTTTTTAAAAATCTATGCAATTGAATGTCAATCAGTATACCATGAAAAAAAAGAACAGACAAGTAATTCATTTTAAACTCCAAATTTCCATTACGTTCTTCCCCATGATGAGAGCAACACTGCGGCCATACCTCGCACCGTCATGTCTGAAACCCATTTAAATAAGGATTTATTTTTAGTTGTATTTATTAGCTTTGTTTCTTAACAGTTGGCATAATCCAACTCCGCAAAATAAGGCGGACTTCACCTCCAGAATTTACAAAAAAACAAAAAACAAAAAAAAAACAATTTTATGTCCACAAAAAAAAAGTGTTGGATTAATTTCTGCACCCAGCATGCCTTTAATTACTTCTTTTCCTTCAGAGTGCTGAGAGTCTCTTTTGACATGTGAGAAAGCCTTTTCTGATCGCAATGACTCGTAAACACAGTCTGCAGAAAGATGAAAGTGGGAGAGACGCTGCATTGAAAAGAGCGGCTCCGGGGCCAAAAGCCACACTCAGGAGGGCGTTTAGTAAACGCTGGAATCCACTGCGCCCCCTCAACATGCACACACACACACACACACACACACACACACACACACACACACACACACACACACACACACACACATGCACACATGCGCACGCACACATCTTTTTAGCTTTCCAAGATAGAAAGCACTTAAGCTATTAGCTGCATTTTCAATTAGGAGAGAGAGCTTTGTAATTGAAGCCCGTTATCTTGTGCACATGGTCAGACCAACAGATGTGGAGTTAATTTGTTTCTATAGATTTCCTCCAGCACAGCTCAGCAGGTCGGTTTCGACGCCGGCGACTGAAACTCTCGGGGTGTGAATTTTGATGAACACTTTGAACTCTTCTTTTGCGAGGTCTTCCTACAGCGCGTTATTTGAAGGGAGGGATAGAAAAAAAAGAGAGAAAAAACATATATTCTTGCCACTTCTGTGTTCATATAGGGCAGCCTGGGTGGTTTCTGTCCACCCACAAGCCACTTCCTGTGAAGTAACTTCAGAAAATGTAAAAAGGTGAAAATCCCAGCGTCGAAGCCGCAGGCGAAAGCTTTGTGCCCGGACAAAATGTGCAGGCATTAATAAGGTGAGGAGTTCCTGCTCACAGATAATTAAAGTGGGCCGTGTGAACACGGATGATGTGAGGAGAAAGTCATGCCGCCGCTGCGTGCACGTAGCTGCACAAATCCTGTCTAAAATAATTACATTCAAACTCGACCAATTTTCAGGCTGGAATTGTGCGAATAGTGTGTGTGTGTGTGTGATTTTTCTCTCTCCATGTTCGGATGAGTTTAGGCCAGGATGAGGCATGTTCATAAAGTTTCCACTTTCCCTTTCGATTTGCGTGCAGAATGCTGCAATCTGTCCCTCCGTCAGGTCTTATTAAACAGGAAAAAACTTCACCGCGTCGCCTTGGACGGACCCTGAAAACACCGCGGGGGCTCTTTTTGTATTTACCAAACATTTGTCTAATTTGGAGGCACTAGGAAATGAGCCCTGATTTTAAAGTGTCAGGAATAAGAAAGATGATGGATGATCAAACCACGCTGTCTTCGCCTGCCAAAATGACAGCTTGCACTTCAGCTGTGCGTAAATTCACAGAAGGGAGGCTGCCATCAAGCGCGGGGAGTTTTGACAGGTTGCAATATTTGTTGCCAAATTAATGCTCGCCACATAAGTGGAAGAGCTTGTAAGAAAGGGACGTTTTTAGTTTTTTTTTTTTTCTTTCTTAACTTCACTTTGGACATGTCGTATAGGACAGCGTTCATTGATGAAATGCCGACACGATTATTAAAATGTGCCATTCAGTAACATGAAGTGAGTGATGAACATAATAAGCGCCCAGACTGACAGATGAGGCATCTTTGTTCTTGTACATGAAAAAAGCTCTAACCCCTGCTATTAATTCCCATTTTGATTGCTTGTCTTCTTGTTTAGAGGGATTGAAAATTGCCGTTAGTGTGAGACTGGCTGCCGGTGACCCATGGTGACACAGAAGAAGACTGGTCACCTGATGGCTCTGTGTAAAAGGAGCTCTGCTAACCCAGATGCATGAAAATGTACAGAGAGCTTACATGTTTAAAGAATGAACTTTGAATCGCTCTGTGCAGTAATGCATAGTAGGGTTGTTATTGGTGTTTGAACTATTAAAATCGTCAGTGAAAAGTGATACATTATATGTACAAAAATATCCTGGAAGCCATTCTGTAAATTTATGTTAGATTTTCCCTTTGCCACCTTATCTATTAAAGTGTCATACAGGACAAAACTCTTCTGGTCTGGTCTAATTTCAACCCCCTTAAACTCATTGGATAAACAATATGACTCCGCTATCATGATGCTCCAAAGTCAGTTTTTGATTGGCTGAGTGATTCTGGTGCAAGCGAACCTACAGAACCGGGCCAGTCTTTGTCGCTGTGGTTGTGATAAGTGTTTGTATGGTTTGTCTTTTGAATAAAGCTCTCTTAGACTTTTGTTTTTCTCATTTCAGGTCCAGGTTTTCAGTAGGTTTTACCAGCTGTGTCTCTAAGCCAGACGTAAGATCATAAGTAGGAACGTCTCCAACCCTGACACTCAGCTTGATAATCCTATTTGCTTTTTGCTGTGTCTTGTAAGCTAAGTTTCTGATTAACTTTATATAAAATAGAGTGTTTCTGAGTCTTGCTCCACGGGAACCGTAGTCCTGCGTGTTTCAGATGTTTCCTTCTTTAACACTTGGTATAACTGTTAATGGAGGGTCATTAACAGACTTCTGCTGAACTTGACGACCTGCTGAGGATGTGATTCATTCAGTGGCAGCGGGTCTGCTGGAGCAGAAACACAACTCAAACATGCAGGACAACGGATCTCCGGGGCTGGGATTCAGTGACACGCTTTTTACGTCGAGCCCTGCGTCCAACCCGTAAAACTGCCGCCGCCGCCACCGTGAATGACATTTCAGTTCGGTTTTACAAGTTCCGACGCTTTCCTCTCGCCAGAGTACATAACGGAGCGGGTCTGAGCTGATAAAGTGCTGGCACGTACGTCCAAGTCACCTTCAGTTGTTTTGCTGTGCTCAGAGCCATCAGCTTAACAAGCACATGAAGACGTTTTATGCCCTCAGTCTCTATCAGACCGCTGAGTGGCAGTCCAATTTACAACGAGATTTTGGGGATAGCGCTATGGCCGAAGCCCCGCTGCAAGCAGCTCAGCGAGGCTTCGGCGCCCCAGCGGTACACACAACCTTCGAAAAGTGTTCAGTTAAAATTTTTCACGTTTTTAAACTGATTTATGTAGATTTTTTGCAAATGGGTGAAAACAAAGTAGGGCATAGTCATGAAGGAGAAAGAAAATAATGAATGGGGGGGAAAAAGAACAGCTATACATGATATGCATTTGGATGTATATCTGAACTTTGATTGCTCTGGTCCAAACCCTTCTAGTAGCTCTTGGATGTATATTTAGGACCTTAGTGCTATTCTCAAGTCCACTCTTCAAGGATTGTCTTATATTTATCTCCACTTACCTTTCCATCAACTTACAACGTCCCTGTGTTTGTTGCAGGAATTATGCAATTGCCTTGTTTCATATGAGTGTTCAAAGGTCAAGGCTTCTTCCGAAAACCTTTTTATGGAGAATAAACACACACACACAAAAACTTTACAAAAATCCCCCCATACATTTTCATTTAGTTACATTTGAGCAGCAGGTTGAATTCTAGTCCAAAGGTCCAAACCACAAGGTCCATCAGAGAGGCATCAAAATAATTTGCTCTTTTGTGGCTTAAGATCATTACCCATTTCTTTTTTAACATGAGTCATGATTTAAATGCATGTAGGTTGTTTTGTATTTCTCATAACATACCACAAACATTTCTGATTTAATATGACATATCAGTACAGTTATGGTCATTGATCACCGTCTCTTTTCATTTCTAAAACAACCCAATATGTCTATTGGAAATCAGAGTATTTAGACATAGTCATACTGGTAAGTTTCTCCAAAAACAATGAGTGGAGCTCTGTAGTCCACCAGGTTTCTAAATAGGAGGAGGTTTTTCCCACTTCAGCAATTTGACTGTGTTGTATTTTTGCCTGTAGAAATCAATAGACGGTGGTTTTCTGGCTAACTTTGCTTAATCTTCTGATTGGTGGTGGTTGTTTACACAAATTTATATTCTACTCAATCCAAACAGTCTTTTATTATTCCCAGAGTAATTACATGTTGCAATAAATTTCACCATTTAACTTCTTCTGCAAAGACTGACTCCAGATGCTGAATTTAGAGTATAAATTGTAGCGTTTTGACAGCAGATCTAAAGAAGCTTCTGATGTGAAGAAGATAATCATGTTTTGTTGTTTTTCCCCAAGTATGCAGTTGAAAGAGGGGAATTATTACACAATTTACAGGATGACAAATCTCAGCTGGATATACAAGACCTGTAGGTTTCTAGTTCTGAATCTTATTGTTTTTGTTGAGGTGCCTTAAGCAGACAAAATTAATGTAACATTTTCATTATTTTCATGTTCGTACTTAGTTTTGTTTAGTTTGTAAACGTGTTTAGTACATATTTAGCATCCTGTTTCACACTCCATTCATGTATGTGCTGGTAATGCTACAAAATATTGCTTGCTAACCGCCATTAAAAGAGGAAGATACTCAGACTAAGAGTCTCTTTGCAAAGAAAGTCCACATCTAGGAAGGTTATCGTTGGTTTTATCCACTTTCCACTTTAGATTACCGTTTTAACCGTAGCTCCATTTGTCATTCTCCTGTCCCTTTCCAGTTGTTTCTACTTTATATACAACTAAAGGAATGTAGAAAGTATTTGAACCCTTAGAAAACTCTTACGTCTTTGGAATACTGAAGATGATAATCAATGGCTCTGCATCGGTATTGGTTGCGATACATAAATGTAGAAATAGCTTCCGTCATGTGTGGTGTAAAGCAGCTGAAACTAGAACAGATCGCTCGGCTTGGCCTGATTGTTCAACACGAATTCAATTTAACAGCCCCTCAAACAAAGCCTGGTGTCTGCTGCTAGTCTCCTGGGTGTCTTGGAGAATCCTCATTAGAGCCTGTTACATAAAACCCCAACAGAAAGATTCGACTTTGTGGTTTTCACATTGCAAAATGTGAAAATAATTTGTCACTTATACGGACAATTCTTGGACGTCTTCTAACGGTTTAAATCCAGTTCGTTGTCATTCGCCGCAAATTGCATCCGCCATTTGAATGCACAAGCAAAACGACACTAACTTACGTGCGGGTATTCTACATATTGAATAATTTAAGACCGCACCATGCTAGTTTCCAAACGTTGCTGGGTTATGGAAAGTATGCGCCGCCCCTAACCCGTACCGTATACGTCTCAACGCGCTTCGGAAAATGCAGCGATTTCACACTGCGTTAAAAGGCTCCAGTGGGATTCATTTGCACAAATGCACATAATCAGACTGCAGACCTATCTTTAGTTAAGCACCTCTCTGGCTGCTGTGTGCGTGGGGTGAGATCTCCTCCAAAAACATATTCGGCAGTGTGTATGATTCAGACTTTTGACAGATGTTTCTCTCGGGGAATGTGATGTCGGTTCTAGTGAGGAGGTGGGAACCATAAAATAAAAAAATAGCTAAATCTTAACAGCAAAAGAGGCAACAGGGTATCTTTTTAATAATGGCTTGTAGTCTTGCATTGCCTGTTAAAAGGAATGTGACAATTCCTTTGTTTTCGCAGTGAGCATTCTTGGCATCTCTTCCTCAGCCCGGCTGATGTTTCCGTGATTTCATTATTCTCATTATGATGTGCTAATGGCACATGTTGCGGCCAGCTAATAGCTTAATCTGGCACAGGCGGAAAATATGATGTTGTTCCTCCGAGCTCCAGCAAAGACAATATTGAATTTCACTCGAGGTTACAAGTGCTTATTTACAGAGCACATGTGATGAAGTGCTGTTTGGGTCTCTGATCACTGATCATTAGCTTGCAGATTGTTGAAGAGCCAGCCGAGGAGGGGGGATCGCGGCAGGAGCGCCGCGCTGCTGAGGGGAAAATCAGTAAAAGTCAAGGCTTCGTTGACCTCCAGACAACAGCTTTAAATTGAGGTCGGCATTGATTTACAGCATAATTAGCTTTGATATAGACGTGATGTTGTGCAGTGATGTTGGAAGATGTTCTGGAACAAAGAAGAAGTTATAAAATACTTTTTATTTTATCTTACTTATTGTGTCCTATATGCTTACTATATTATGGGTGGGGGAAAAAGACCCCAAAGACAAGTAAAGGCTAATGGATCTTTATTATAACCAGAGAGACTCCAGCATCCTGTAAACCAGCAAGGAGAGAATATTTAATGGTGTTTGAAAACTCTCCTCCACTTTTACCTTAGGGCTGTTTTATCAGCTGAGCTTCGGATTGACTAAAAAGCAGTTTATTTGAAGTAGGTGTTGATAGCAATGAGCGGGAAGGAAAGTTTACTTTTTAGAGTTTTGGACGTATTAGCTTACGGTGTGATCTGAAAAGTTGGGAGTGAAAAGAAACGAAAGATGGAGGTGGTGTTCTGAGAAACACTGCAGTGACTTTGGCACTTTGCTCTGAGTCTCATTAAAACGGCTTTAAACAGCATTAACTTTAACTTTTTAAAAGCTTTTGTGTACTTTGTGTACCCTTTAAGCCTAATTAAATCAATTATCACTCCAGTCACTGATTGGAACAAATTTTTGTTCACAGGAAACAGCCTGAAGTTTATAAAATATAGTCAGTAGCTGCACTAAGTTTGGAGCAAAGTAATTTGGCTTAAATGATTTGGTCTTATTTATTATTCATTTTGACAAACACATAGATGGATAGATAGATAGATAGATAGATAGATAGATAGATAGATAGATAGATAGATAGATAGATAGATAGATAGATACCCTGCTTCCTGATTGATCTGAACCATTTTTCCCATGGTGCAATTCTTGTAGAGAGTAAAACTCAGCGGATCGTAACTCTGTGTTTGAATTTATTTTGGGTCTTTTTCCAAATACACACAGGATGAATTTTACACACATGAGCCCAAACAGATTTATTCATTTGCCTAAATCTTTTAATACTTGAGGCTGATGCTTCTAGAACATCTCTGGTCTCCCCCGCTTTTTTTTTTTTTTTTCTTTTTTACTGCATAAAATTTTATTTTACTTTTTTGTTTGTTTTGACATTTGACAGATACCGAGCACTAAGGAAGTCAAAGGAACTCAAAAGGAAAATTGTAGATTTACACGAGTTGGGAAAGTCTTTCAGAGTCACTTCTAAACAATCGTAGACAATCAACAGTTCAAACAACTGAGCATAAGGAAACGTTGTTTAGATGGGTCAGAATGAAGCAAGTTTTACATCACTAACAGAGAGAGAGAGTTTCAGCCTCTGCTTCATATGTGATGCATTCAGGCTCAGCTGAAACTTTTTTCTGCCTACATGGTGAAGCCAAACGCTTTCTGGAGGAAAAAAAAAAAAGGTCCCACATGAGGAACAGAAAGAGAGAGTTTCAAACAGATGAGATGTTAGACAACAATGACAATGAGTCTGGGAGATTCTTTAAAACCTAAGAATATTACATGGTATTGGCAGCGTCATACCAGGAGCTGTTTAGTTTCCATTTGTACTGCTGAGTTACATAAAGTGGGTGGAAGAAAAATGGCTACTTTCACATTCCTTAACTCATGCCAGCTACATGATGGAAACTTGGTTGTTCCAACAGTACAATAATCCCAAACAGACTGGAATCGGATGAACAAAAGTAACATTAAGCTAGTAGAACAGCATTCTCAGTCCCAACCTTAACCATGTTAAAAAATAAGTCGCGCTACTTTTAAAAGCTGGTGAAAATCCAGAATAAGTTCAAAGTTGAGCATCTATCCTGGGACTCACTGCAGTTTGTGACAATAACTGTAAATGTGCCTGAACAGCAGACTCCCATACAACACTAACAACCAGAGCTCTTTAATATGCTAAATCCTCAAATATAAGTGGCCAATTCATTCACTTGTTTCTTAATGGACAGAAATGAGATGACCTTCATTATTCTTTCATTTGTTTATTTATTTCAAGTGAAAATGCTTATCCTCAGGCAGGGGAAACAAATATAGCAAAGAGGAAGCTGAAGAGCGCAGTATCATGTGAAGTTGATGTTTGTGAGCTTTACATCATGTTGTAATGTCATTTCCTCATCAAAAACGCACCTGGAGTGTTGCCTTGATTCTTTCATGCATGTTTGAGAAATCCTTTAACCTCCATGGCAACCATTTAGTCGTAGAAAACGCCTTGTTGGAACTAGCTCCACCTTCAAGGACGACGCTTTTCCTCAGAGCTGCATTTACCAGGCTTTTGCCTCACAGAGCAGCCCTCCTCCACTCCTTCAGACTAGCCAGGAGCAATTAGCAAACACCTGGAGGAGGCGTGTATCTGCTGAGCTCATTATACAATGCTGCTAATTCTGAGTGCAGCATCGGTAGAAACGCTGTTGAAGGATTAATTAGAGGAGCCATGTTGTGATGACTTCCTGAAGGCGGAGTTTCAGAAAGAGGAGGTGTTTTTAAAGAGACAAAGGCCCAATTTTAAGGCATTACATGAGGAAGTCAAATTTCTTTTAAGTCATATTTTACACATGCAGCATTTTTATAACAACTGAAGGTAACAGTTACTTGGATGTGCTGTAAAAGGGCACTATGTGCCTGGAAAACACGTAATGCTGCCCCTTTAAGCATAGCGAGGCTCGATCTGACTCTGATGACATGGACACACGTGGTTGTCAAAGAGTTCTGGGTCCCAGACGTTGATTATTGATTGCGACGGAAGACAAATAAAAAACTCTTAGGTGTATGGGGATGTTCTGTCTGCTAGAATTCGTCCAAGTGCTGAAAGCAAAGTAGATCTTTATAAAGGATTGTGAACGTTTCAGTGGCCAGGTTAATTTGATCAATAACATTCCAGGCTCCAGATAATAAAGATCTGACATTCCCTGACTCGTCTCTGCATGAGAGCAAATAGACGTTAATACTGTATGTATCGCTCATGTAAAAGTGGAACCCAAACACGCGCCGGTCCGTCTGAGATCCAGCTTTCCAGGTTACAGGGTCCAGAGGAATTATTCATCAGGCCTTCCTTCCTTCCTCTCTCCTTTCAGAGAATCCCATGGGATTCACTGGCTAGAAAGGATATATAAGCCCTCAGGGGGGTTGTTTGTCTCACTTGCCAGGACTTGCCAGGGAAATCTCAAAAGACGGAGCCACACATGGAAGGAAGCTCGTTTTAATGGCTTGTGTCCAGACTCTTGTCCTTTCGGTCGTGGTCCGTATCTCATGACCTGAGGTGACGGTGGGAACGTTGATGCTTCGGGGCAGCTCTGTCTTCACCTCAGCTCCCACTTTACTGCAAACGAGGCTCCAGTCCCTCCATCTTTATCCTGCATATGCTTTGGTAAGCAGGTAGATAAATGGAGCGTCTTTACACTTCAGATTATGTGGTGACTCTAGATACTTTCCTACATTCACAACTTTTTGGTTACCACAGTGTATCATATACTCTGATTTCTGCTGAAGGACAGGAAAAAAACAAACAAACAAACAAACAAACATGAGCTTTCATTAAATTTAAATCCAGTTTCAACATTTCCAAGAACGTCTTAGAGCTGTTTCATCGGGCGACGATTGACTGATATTCTTTGATTTTTTTTTTTTTTGGGGGGGGGGGGGGGGGGGTGGGGATTGTTTTTTTGTTTGAAAAAAAAATTTTCTCCGGTATGCAAAATTTCCCTTCCCCCTAAAA
>NW_015112624.1:671321-728168 GCF_001443285.1 Poecilia latipinna | reverse complement strand
GGGGGGTTGGATTGATTTTATTGTTTGAAGAAGTAATTTGTCACGTGCTGCAACATTTCCTCTCCACTGTAACTCCGGGGTGGAGGGAACATCAAGCCTCGCTGTCAGACGTCCTGACAAATTGGCCCACAATTTCACACAGGCATTCAACAATCCATCATAGAGGAGGAATGCATTTTAGAAGAGGCGCAGAAACCAATTTCTGCGCTGACAGCAGCCTCAATAGACCACAGTCCAATGCAGCCTCTTGATATGTGGTGGTTTGAGTGAGGGATACGACTTTTTTGACTTTCACACTCGATGTTGCGCCGGCGGTGCAGCCGGATTGGTAACTCAGGCAGATGAAAGCAGGAGCGCGTCGACCTAAACGTTCTGGCTGGATGTTGAAAGGCATTTAGGGAATCCCTAAGTAAACCCTAAGCAAATGTGGCAAGTTAAAGGAAAGTTATATCTCTAAAGAAAAACATCACAGCTAAACCAGACCTGACATACACGCCCCCAGATTAATAATAAATTATAGTGTAAGTTTATCTTTGGGTGGATTTTTTTCCATTAAATCTTCAGCCTGACTTAAACTTGTAGATTAAAAAAAAGGGAAAACCATTTAAATTTGTCCAGAGTCCAGAATTGCTTCTTCTTTAAAAAGTATTGCAGATATTAATGAATTTGTAATAACTTGACAAAAATCTGAAATCCCATCTTGAGTGTCCTATTACTATAGCATATCAATCAGTAATCACATGCCCCGGATTTCCTCCTTTTAAGCTTCTGTTCTCTCCGTCAGCGACACTTCTGCTTTAATGGGATTTGACAGCTTATCTAGCACTTTAGAAAAAAAATAAAAAAATCCAGGCACTGCAGACAGAATGAATGATAGCACATGAAAATATTAGACACAACAATTTATTCTGTTTTCTGGCTGCAGCAGTCTGACTAAGCTGGAAGCAGTTACTGTCTATTTAGCCTTTCATTATATCATAATTCAGTTAATCAGACTATGTCGGCTGAATTTGAACGAGGGCTCGAAAGCGATGCTTAAATTAGAACGAAACGTCGACCAGACCTGTTTCTACATCTCAGAACGTCGACGTGTTTAGTGAGACGGTGATATTTCTTTTCTGCTTTCCTGTCTACCTGCAGACTAGTGTCTCACCAGCGGATAAGAAAAAAAGAAGTCCTTTATCATTTAGCAAAACACCTTGGTCACTGTGAGGAGATGAAATGGTCGAGTCAGTCAGCAGAAACAAGAAGGATGTTGCTTCTCTGCCACAGTCACTATGAGTTACTGTAAAATATGAGTGTCAAAGCACAGAGTTGCTCCTAGGGAAAATGCTAATCTGTCACCAGGGTTCCCCGTGCCCACCATCTTTGCATGACATTTTCAGGTAATATGTCACAAATGTAGTTCATTTTTTTGACTGGCATGTAGAGTTCCTAACCCTGGTCCAGGCAGGGAAACATCTAGAACATGCAAAGGGAGGGGGCCTGAATGACGTCTACTGTTTGTCCTTAAATTACCAGATTAACATTTTTAATAATTATTTCTAGGCCTGTCACGATAACATATTTTGCAGGATGATGAAGTGTTCCAGAACTTATTGCGATGAATGATAATATTGTTGTTTTGAGACCATTTTCAAGTAACAATGGCATATTGATGCAAGAACACGTTGTCAAAGAGCAATAAACTTTAAATTCTAGTGAACATTTAAACACTGCAACTGGAAGACTTTTTAAATATCCAAGATAAGTAAACAGAAACAACAAATAAAGTGAATTATGAAGTGTCTGTAAACAAAATGATCATTTAAAAAAATGGGATAGTTGAGAGCAAAGCACCAGACTAAAGACTTTTATCATTCAATTTTTAGTAAAAATGATAAATCAAGCAAATGAAAATGATTGAGTTTCATTTAATTTATCATGTGATTAATTGATTTATTGTTTATTGTGACAGGCCTAATTAGTTCTCAGTCTTATAATATTTATTAACAGTTATATTTGAATCAGATAATATTTAATTGATCATCCAAACATCTGTTAAATGCCGTTTTATATTATTTTGAAAATGGATTGAATGTTATATTTTACCCAGTCAAAATGTAAATAGGCGTTTAAGCTCGAGGAAAACAATTATAGAAAGAGATTTATACCTCCTAAAATTGAATCTCTGAATAAATCAAAAGTGCTTTTGTGCCTTCATAATGAATAAGTTAACAACTCTTTATCACTGTCTTTATGTTGTCTACTCCATTTTGTATTGCACCGAATGTGGCTTGGAGGGTTTTCTTCTCTTCATTTTGAGTTGGGAATGAATGTTTTAGTAACATTAGGAAATCATTTTCTGAACCCACATTTAAAGCCTTTGTTGTCAATTCTAAATAGTTAAAATGTTAAAATTTAAGGTATAAATAACACAATGAACAACACACTGTGTAGTAAGTGCTTGTATTTTGGTATTGTTAACCAGAAGTAACAACACAATTAGCTTAAGGGCGAGAGGTAAATTACATTTACTTTGTTCTGGAATGATCCAAAGTCATGACATACAGCGTTAATTTGAAGAGATGCCCATGTGGTAATAATGAAGCAACGGCTAACACAAACAGATTGTTATGAGACTTTAACTTCCCATAATCCATCAACAACACAGGCTCGTAATCATCCTCTCACTGTAAAACATGAGCAACAGCTGCCTGCCTAACCAGAGCTAACATTCAGCCTCCATTCGCTCCACATTACAAGAGATTAGAACCACTGATGAGACTCAAGTCTCAAACGAGGACTCCAAGTCAAGTCCCAATCAGTCTCAAACTTGCCAATTAACTGCTTAATGAATCCTGGGTAAATATTAAGTTGTATTCACAAAATCCCCAGCGACCACAACTACTTACCATCCTAATAAACATGTAACATTTTGGGGATTAAAACTTAATTTGATTATCAGATAAACAAACAATTGTCTAAGGTTGGATCCTAATTCATTGTCCAATATTAATGACTTCACGTGAATTTTTAAAAATCTGTTTTTCCATGCTGCTCCATGGTTAACCGTGTAGTCAGTATGGATGTGCAACAATGCAACAGGTCGATATAAGTTTTGTATCAGAAGATCTAATTATTTGTTTTTCAACTGGGACTTCACAGAGAAAACACTTGTACAACTATTTTTTTATTCACGTTATGCACTTATAGTGGGGATGTAGTGATGCCACCAGCTCTCATATCTGATGCGTCTAATTCTTAGGCGATTCTAATGCTGTGAAAATCGCTCTAAATCAGTCTGTGGGGTTAAAAAAAATAGAATTAACATTTGGCATATCTAAAGCTTGTTTTACAGTGTTTAGTATTTCCTTATCCAGTTCAGACTTGATCTGTGTTTTAGATTTTGAAATCCTAATTTTCCAACTAGCAACAGACATTTTATGTGGATGGGACCCCACCAACTTGCTTGGATCATCAGGGTGCAGGTTTGGAAAGTTAGGGTGCAAAAAAACAGAATCTTTGACGTCATTGTGATCATTGGTGAATAATGGGTTCTAATGAGGTCTACTTCTCAGGGACTAAAATAAAAAAAACTTTATAAACAAATATGAATACATGCCTTAGAGAGCAGCAAACGGCAGACAGCTGTGATCGAGAGCTTAAAAACAAACCTCTGACTTCCTAGTAAAACGCAGGCTGTTTACATTCACTTCTTAGATTTTATATGTGACGCAGCAATGGTGGTATTTCAAAGAAGAGGTAAAGTGACAGCAGAGCAGCAGCTCGAATTGAAGCTATGGATCTTGTTATACTTGTATCATTTTTTTCCCAACATTTTCTGAAGTAGGTAGGCCTCTTTTCCTCCCCAATTATACAACCGATTTAAAAAGGTGCGTTCAATAAACAGCAAAGAAAAAAAGACAACAAGGTCAAACCACCAGTGTAGGGAGGCAAACAGCAAGGATGCTTGTTTTAGAGAAAGACGGTGAGATGGGATTGCTGTTATTCCACATTTGGACAATTTATTTTTCAGAAACAAGGACAGAAATATTACACCGAATAGGTGGCGAGAAATCATTTTCTCAAGCTATTTTTCAACCTTCTCCCTCTCTTTTGAATAAACAGTTGACAGATCAGTACATTAATGGTACCTCTGGGGATGGAGTGCAAAAGTCTGGATCTATTAAAATGGATGGATTCAGATGGAGCCCAGTCAGAGCTGACAGCAAAAAACATGTCGACTTCTTGAGACTTGTTGCCAGCAGGGCAACAAGTCAACTAGTCAACTAGTCGTATCTGCTAACCAACCGAGGTGCAATGTCTTTTTTTAAAAATGAGAAATAAGTGGTTAAACCTTTAACTGGATTTCTCTGTGTTTGGACCATTAATCACACGGACAGTTTTACCTTTTAAATTTATTGTTGTAAACCAGAGAAAAGTGTCATTTTTACTGGTTAAATTGGGTCCACAGGAAATTTTGATAATATTCATATCTCCTTAACTTCCATTCATATTTTAATTTATAGTCAGTGTTGTGTTGTTCTCTACTGACGCCGATTTGGGGTTTGTATGGGTGTCACAGTTCTTATCAATCAAATATTTGATCTGAATTCTGTCACCAGATTTTGACTAATACCTAATTGACTTCACAGTAGCAACATTTTCGTTACAAATGTGTTGTTATTCCACTAACGTTGAAAAAACCCCACAATTTTGCAAATGCTCTATTTCCATTAAACAAGAAAATAAATTAAAATGGCACATAAATAAATTTGTTCACCTGATAAGTCATTAAAGAACAAGCTGCGCCATCATCCTCTTACCACTTCCTGTCGTCTTCTTCCTCCTTTCCTTCAGTAGTAACGTCCAGTTGTTCATCACGTGACTCGTGTGATGCCAAAAAAAGTGTTTCTATTGCAGTTTTGCGAAACACTAACTTTGTTACGGCCCAAAAACCACCTCATCCTAGCGTGACTTTTTTTTTTTTAACACAAAGTGAGTTTTTCTATGTAGGTGCGTTGCCATTAAGCAAGTTTATTTTCATAATTCCAAATTGCGCAATTATATGGTCAACGGAAACGCAGCAACTCTCAACAAATTGACACGAGGGATGGGGTTTGATCACATCCTCGTTTCTGTGTGAAATGTTTAAACATTCGCTGCTGTATAATTTCTAGGGTGCATCAGGCACAGATGGGAGGAAGAGGAGGAATTCATCTCTTTGTTTTCACTCTCGGTACCATTTCATATTTTCAAATCAAACAAGTGGGTCAGCTCTTTGTTGTGGCAGATTTTTATTTTTTATTTTTTTAAACCTGCCCTACCTAAGTGGCATATAATACACTGTGATCAGCGCGGGGGTTTTTTTAGCAACCACATTTAAAATGCTTTCTGGATTCCCTGTGACTATACAGCAAGCAATTATCCACCGGAAAACAAATCACCTCGCGTTGGGAAAAATTACACCTAATTTGGCCATTCACGAGAAAGAAAAACAACACTATCTGCACAAAACAGTATGTGGGGCGCGTCATCCTCTTAGGATTATCCTTTGCTCTGTCTTAGCAGAATTTAAACGGGCCTCGGCTGATTTTGGACTTTCTTTCTATTCGTTCCTCCCATTTCCCCCAGGAATGCAGTGCCGTGTTTTTTCAATGCCGCGTCTCCTCAGCAGCTTCTCCCCCCGGCTGCATTTCCTCAGGAGGCCCTGTTTGTGAGGAAACAAACAGGGCCAACGTGCAGAGGGTAGACACGCTGGCAGAGGTGCAGCTTCCAGCAGAATTTTATATTTGGGAACACTATTGATTGGGCTGTTTGTGAATTTGATCTCGTGTCTGTCAGAAAGGAAGAGTTTAAAAGTGCGAAGTGATTTGCATGAAATCTTAATGAGGGACCAAAACAGAGTCAGAGTGACAGAATTGCCTATATTTTTTGTTTGTTTGTTTTGTTTTTCTTTTACATAAAATTAAATTTTGGATGTGATGTTGCCAAGTTTAGAAGAAAATATGTTAAACGCTGAAAATCTGAAGCTTTTTTTTTTCCATCTTTCATACGAGGCAGTCAACACAATGATGAAATAGGGGGAGTAAATTCACTTTAGTCAAATGAGGCATGTTGAACTGCATAGTCTATTATATGCAGAAATGTCACCATTCCTAGAGCCGTAACCCCCCCCCCAAAAAACCAAGACATAAAACCAGTTAGACGTGGTTTTATTGTAGAAAGCACATTAGTTAGTGAGCTTCCCATTGGCTTCTGTTGGAAGTCAGCGCCTTTAAATTAGACGACTTGGGGTTTGGGAGTGAATGCAAACGCTACATTAGCGTCCTCATTATGAAGCGTTCTGAGGAGCCCTCTTCTCACCGCAAAATGTGCTTTCACACGTGCTCTGCGATCCCGAAACTTTTTTCAAATCTCTTGTGTTTGGACTCCGAGTACAGAAGTCTGACGCAGTCGAACATGAATGCGATGAACACTGTGAACCAGACTGTGAACGGGGCTGGTAATAGTGAAGGATTCATGTCCATGCCAGAAACACTTGGTGGTTTGTGCTTTGCTCTGCCTTTCTGTGTGAAAACCATCTATACGGATGTCTTAGTCTTACAGAGAACATAAGTTCCACATTGGAAGCAACTCCTGCAAAACCTCAAGTCAGTTCGGCAAAGTGTGAAGCTACCGGCCAGACTTTTCTGCCAAAGTCGTCAAACTGACTTTGGATATAGTTTGTCACCTGTAATGGTCTGTTTATCTGTTCATTTTGCTATTTAGTTGTAAACTTATTTTGTCAACATAAAATAAGTGAAAAACAAGCTTCCAGAAAATATTACTTTCTTATCAAATTAGCATGCTAAGGGGATTTGCATGTATTTTTTTTATGGCTGTAGCAAGAGAATGTATTCATATCACTGCATGGATTAAAGGAAAATTTGGAAGCGACTAAGCTAGAGTTGGTAAAAATATCCAATCACTGTAAAAGTAATGTCAGCTATCTCAAAATAACAAAAGCATAACTTGAATTCAATATTCGGTGAAGTATTTGCAGGTTTTTCTGTGGAACATGACTCCGTATTATTTGCACAAATTTGCCTGTTTTTTTAGATGCATGTCTAAAATGCCCGAAAGAAGAAAATGCAGCTTGGGAAGTTGAAACCTAGGAGAAATGCTCCTTGACATGCTATTCCCGGGTGTTTGCAAAACAGCCAAATCAGTTGCAGCTGTTATATTCCTGTGGATGTTAACATCTACAGTAGTGCCAAAACAGTTTTCACTGCGTGCGTTAATGCACAGTAGAGTATATTTAGTATTTGAACCATTAAAATAGGCAGTTGTGAGCATTTTAAGAAGAAGTTTCCAGTGGATATTGGTTATTGGCTGACAATAACTCTGTGAGGTTCCCTGAGTGGTGGAAATGTTTTGATGATGGAAAAGAAATGAGAAGAAAACACATTTTCTTAAAAATCTAATATTGTCACTGGAACATTTAACAATATTGCAATTGTATGTTTTCCCAAAATTGTGCAATGCTAAATAAAATCAACCAAATCAGTTTTTGATAGACTAGATACACATATTCCTTTATTGAAGATCTTCAGTGATAATTTAAGTCCAAATTTCTATGACAGCTATACGACTGAGTTGATGCGTTTCTTTAAGATATTTTTGAAACCCCAGTTATACTTCTGCATAATTAGCGCACCAACTGCTTCACCTAATATAATGAGTCCAGTTCTTCCTGTAAGCCACCACATGCCTCTGCAGTAAATCAGTTCAGGCAACTCTCACTAATCTGCTGTCAAAAAAAGAAGAGGAAGAGAGAAGTTGTTTAGGTAAGCTGAAGTTCTATAATTACAGTGCAAGAAAGAAAAATAAATCCAACAGAAGAACGGAAAGAGATTTGTGCTAATTAAAATCCTGAGGATGAGCATTTTCATCAACACTGTTTGCTTTGCAGAGTTGGGGGTTATTGGAGTCAAACTGTGTCAAACATGTAAATTTGAACCTTTTGTAACTCAGATGCTTCAGAATCGACGTCGAAATCTGTCAAAAGTTTCTCGCCCGTCATTGTGTTCACCAATGCCAGATGATTGGCTCCGTTCTTGCAGCTCTTGTGATGTCATCAACCCAAATACTCCCATTGGAGAATTGGCTCTTTGAGGTCTAGGAAAGGAAACCAACACTTCATTTCCGTTTTTTGTTTTTCTTTTTTTTTTTTTTTTTTACTGTGGTAATGAGAATAAACACAACTGAATGATACCTTTAAAATGGTATCTCGGTGATAAATGTGTCTGAGAGCAACATGAGCAATGATGGTTGCTGGGTGCAGCTACCGTATTACCAGAGCTGGATGTCTCTCTTATTATGGGATGGCTGTTCATTGTGACATGTTTTTTTTTTTTGAGGTTATTCAAAAACCGGAGCTGCTAGGCATGAGGCATGTCCAGTCTGAGAGCGAGAGAGAGACCCTACATGAAATAACCACTCAGTGCTCTAGTAAAAAAAACTACTTTCGTGGTTAATTAAGGAAGGACTGTGTTTGCTCATATGAAACAAGAGAGGCAGCACACAAGTCTGTTTTTTTAGCAACCGATGTGGCTGTTATTCCCCTCGAAGGAGAGCCTTCCGGATTTCTGTTCCCCCCCCTAATTTGATTTTATTCCGACAAATGGATTTGAAACACCTCGGTAAAGGAAAGGACCTCGAAAGAAGTACGTACGTGTACCCGCCAGAGCTTTCTTGCCCGAGATAAATCATCAAGCGAGATTTTCCGTGCCGCCACGTGGAAAAGGCTTTTCATTAATTTGAGAGCGAGAATTTGCATAGATTTCGGGGCCCATCCGTGCCCGGCGTCACTGTTTTATGCCACTTTGGGTCAATCCCTGTTTCTAACAGGTACAGAGTGTTCGGTTCACCATCAGGGACAGAACTGAGGAGGGCTGGGGAGTCGTGAGGCATCGGTCATTCGTGAATCCGTTCAAACTCCTGCAGCTTCTGTTACCCTTGTTTCCCCCCCTCAAACACATGACATGAAGAATACTTTGGATTTTAACAGACCTATGCTTTCTTCTTTTCAAGCTAAATTGAATAAGATGTCACTCCTAATGGGAGAAAATGGGACACTTTTAAACAGAATATGTTCCTCTCCATATTAAGTCAGCTTCATTCAAACCGTAATGTCTTCTCGGGATATCCTGGAGCGATGAAATCTATTATCCCGCAGAAGCATTTTCATTGCCTGGAATATGTCGCTGCCGTAATGTTTTCCGGCCACGTCTAATCTGTTAGATGCACGCAGCATTGCGTTCCATAAAACATCCACGAGCCTTTGCTCTGACATTTCAGTGCCTCAACTCGCTTCGAACTGTTCAGCCTGGGATCCAAACGCGTTTGGCGATATGAATTTGTCGTGAGCTGCAGCTTTCACTCCAACCTGCTGCTTCTCTACAACCTACAAGGCACGGAGCTGCAACACTACAGATATTGCTGGAGTCTTGAATGCCTTCGATTCCCTCAGGAGCGTAGGCACACACACACACACATCACACCTGCATTGTTCAGGGTGACATCATTCCACCAGTAATCTGGTGGCAGTGGCATCCAACCGCAGAGGAGGGAAATTATGTGTTTTATGAATCAAAACTTTCATCAGTTGCTACTTCCAAGTCACTCAGTATATTTTTTGTTTCATTCAGTGTAGGCTGGGGCTTCAAATGTTATTCTTAGAAGTAAAAGCTTTTTTTTTATGTGTCAGAGTCACTCAAGTTTTCAGTATGAGAATTAAAATTGCAGTATGCAAATTTTACTTACAATATGTGTTTTTTTTTTTGTTGTTTTTTTTTACATATTTGGTAAAACTGTCACCATGTTGTGATAGTACGTTAGGAGACCGATGATCTGTGTAAAGATGGATTTCCTAAACCTCCTCCCTGAGCTGCTACTGCCATCTGAAGAAATGCATAAACAACCAATAAGAGCCAGGAGCCGCTGTCAATCAATACCATGTACTCACTGCTAAATATGCTAACTGGAGAGAAACTACTCACCTTCAGCATTCACGACAGACTGTGCTATCTGCACTGTAGCAGAGAGCAAAGGTGATTGTGATTAACAGCGCTAAGACCCGCCTCCAAGCTTTGATTCGTTGTTTCTAGTTAGCATTGGGATAAGGAAGAGGAGCTACAGTTTTCAGATTATTTGTCTCATACCATACTCTCACAACATGGTGACAGTTTCAACAAATATGTGAATTTTTTTTATTTTTATAAAAGTTACACACTGCAGCTTTAAAAGAGATGAAATACTGTCCATTCCAAAACATATACTGTCAACAAAAGAATAATATTCTGAATATGATGAGGCACTTTTAAACTAACATATTTTACTCACAAAGATCAATTGTGATTGAAACCGTAATTATATCAACTTAGCTGCATCTTCTTTCTTCTGCCGCTTTCAGGAGGTAATGAAGGGTCTGGGGACATTTTACGCTTTTTCTTTTTCTTTTTGAAAACCGTGAATACAATTTATTTCCCCCGCCGACTCTCATTCAGTCATTCTGTTGTGTCATTTTCAGCTTACAGCATCCTGCATTTTCCAGAAATGGGGAAATCTAACTACGCCAGTATGACTGAGGGGCGAAGAAAATCCTAAAGTTGAACTTCCTGACATCTCTAAATTACTTCCATTTATCATAAGCCAACGACTATGGGCTCTATTTACAAGAATCAATGGTGCAGTTTATCAGGTTCCTTTATATTTATAGAAAAAAAAACCCTCAACTGGTTCTCTTAGCAGAGCAGCAGCAGGACACTGAGCTGTGCTCACATCATTGAACTCCTCACCCTATTATGCAAAGCGAGCCAGTTGCTCTGCAGTGAAATTCCATTTGGCTGCTTGTGTCAGTAAAGACGAGCTTTAAGTCCTTCATAGCTAAGAGCCAGAGTAAAGAGCAAACACTGAAGTCTGAGCTCTGTTTGTGGATCGTATTGCAACTGTGACTCGACGCTTTTTCGACTTCATTTTTATGCAAATTACCTTTATGGTAATGTCCGTCCATCCGTTTTCTGTGCCTCGCAGGGTCACTTGGTTTGTCGGCGCCTATCTCCAGCAGTCAGTGAGTGAGAGATACGTTCATATTTACATACATTTGCCTTTCTTGCACTGTTAGTCATGAAACGGAGCAGTAACTCGGGCCAGTTTTGACAAGTTTGATCTTTTTTACATCTCGTAAAAAGAAAGACAAAAATAAGCTCGATATTTTACTTTTTGTGATGTTTTATAATTTGAAATATTCTCCGAAGCTGCAGAAAAAGCGTAAAAAAAAGAACAGCATCCCCCATCCTAAAATGATTCTCTTGTTTTCTCATAGATTATTAATTTTTACATAACATAACACATCGGTGGCACCATGAGGCTCTGTCTCAGGCAGAGGTCAGCTAGCTTGGGCTTGCCAGTGATAAAATCATTCATGAGTAATCTGCTTTGGGGCATCAAGTCGGACCCTTGAGAGGGTGCTGGGATGTTAGAGATACGTATGGCCCTTTTCCAAGCCCGAGTAGGCTCCAAACCCTGAGCCCACTCAGTGAAAGCTGACTCTCCGCTGCTTCTGTTTGCATTGTTTTGTAATATTTTACCCTGTTGCTGTTGTTTAGTCACGTATGAAGGCAGAAATGAGACCAAGCGAGCGTCCAGGAAGAGGGATGTTTAATAATAAGTAAGTTCAATCAATAAGTCAAAAATAGCTTAACATAATATCTGTAGCTAATTGGTAACATGCTTATTAGAGGTAACAAGCATATTTGTTTAAACAAGGGTTCAGATCGCCTAATTTAAACTTTGTGAAATTCTCTCTCTTTTTTTTGCAGTCTTATGTGTTTAAATTTATCTCTCTCTCTTTCTCACACACACGCACAAACACGCGCACACACACAGTCACCATGGTTGTGGGGCTGTAGAGCTCTGGCCTGCCATCAGGAGCAATTTGGGTTTCAGTAGTGATTAGTGGACAGCTCACTCACCAGCTGAGCCACAGCTCAACTTATTAACCCTTGTGTGATTTTTAGGTCATTCTGACCCTTTTTTTTTTTTTTTTTTTTCCAAATACACGCACAAAAAAAAGCACAATGAGACCAACTACAGCAAGGTTGCATCACGATGCCCAAAGCTTTCTTTCTGCTCCCAAAACACAGAACGTTGTTAATCTACTTGACCTGAAATAAAAAAATAAACAAAACAAAAACGGTAAGTGGTTAACTCGAAACAAGCTCATCTGAATGGTTAAAAAAAGGAGTGACTCATGTGGCTCTGCAACAAATAACATCCTGTTTTGGATCCCAAGATTTAATTAGAGTTTAAATGTTCACATTGTATTGGCACAGCAAGAGCGCCGGGGTATTTTAGGCCTCCCGTTTGTGCGACCCAGTGAATCTGCAGCTGTCTTACATGTTGGATGTTTAGAGTAAATGTGAAAACAAAGATTTGAAATTCACATCCATGTGATGAGCTTTTTTTCTGTTTTTATTCAGGCTTTAACATTCAGTCGTGTGACAGTATAAATAGCAACAACACAACCTCTTTTTTTTATTTTCAAAATGAAAATCTCCTCACATAAATCACAATATGTGATCAGCATATATCACAGCATATGACAGAGATGTTTCTAAAGATTTACACATTAAATAGACCCATCATGGACATGGATGCTGTCAAAATTTCTGAGGTTTAAATTGTTATTCTGAACATTGAGGGCTGGTTTGAAAATGCAACATTCAACTACAATAATCTAAAGTTGAATTTGTTGGATTATATGTAAAGTTTATATATATATATATATATATATATAAAGAAACTGTAATTTCCAAGATAATCAGTTCCATGTCTGTACCTTTGTTATTCAGATAGTTATCCACATTGGGCTGGACAAGGCCCAAGTCCTTAAGAAATTATTGATGATGTTCAGGAACAACCCTCTGGCACAAACTAGGAAATGCTGAAATGCAGTGTTTCTGTCTACAGTCAAGCAAGAAAGAAGTCCATCCTCCAAAGTTCATATTTTCAGCCTGACAGAAATGTCTACCCGCAAATATGCACAAGCCAAGTGGCTTCTGGACAAAAGTTTTATAGTGTCAGGTATCAATATTTACATCAATGTTTGGCTCATGTTATTATTCGTAATTATGATAATTAATGAAAGTATTAAGATAGTCAAGGTTTTCAAGTTTTACTTATGATTCCAGCATCTCTGAAATCATGAGTCAAACAGCATCGCTCACAGGTTTCTTTTGTATGAAAGTTTGAAAATTCATAAAGAAAATAGTTCAAATTTACAGCTGAATTATCCTATTTCTCTAACAATCAACACGCAATCTAGCTACTGATAGAAAAGATAAAAGAAATACATATATATTTAATGATAACATGGGGATCAAATCGGATTAATGAATGAAATATGACAAATTGAAAGGGAATGCTTAAATGTAACTTCAAAACCAATTAAAACAAGACAACAGGGGAAGAGAAAGAACAGCAGGACCACAATGCAGCTAGAATCACAAATACTGTTTAGAAAGTGAAGGAGGTCAACGGGATTGGAGGCGGCCGGCGTTTGGGGACGCTGTCCATATTCGGTCCTCCCTGCCACTTTGGAACAAAGAGTCATGAAACTCGACCGTGTGGTCAGGGCTGACCTAGAGCTAGACAAAGAGTCGTGGCTTTGGGATCTGTATGACAATTAAGTGAATTTGTGTGGAGGAAACAAAAAGAACGACAGTGTACAACAGAGTGAGAAAGACAGAAAGCCAATGACCGGTCACTTCAGGATGTCGCAGTATTATTTTTGTGATTGTTGTGCCCTAAAATCGCTGATTTTGTGGCAACTTTTTAAAAAAAGTTGTGGTCAAAGTTGTAGTTTTTTAAGCTTTAGTTTTAGTCATGACATGATGTTGAAAAAAGCTGAAATTGCTGCGCATAACCTGTCCTGTCTTTCTCTTTTTCTCAAGTTATAATCTCTCCTTACCTGAGAAAACTGCATCATCGTCCTGCTGCTGACCTCTGCTCTAATGTCTCCTCTCTGGCTCTTTGCTCTTTCTGTTGTGACAATAAAGATTTATTTTAAATATATGGAAGACAATAACGAGCACAACTTGTGAACAGAAATTAAAGAGGCTTGGGTTTATTCCTAGCATTAACTAACTAGCAAGGATGTAAAACAGTAAACAAAGACATTAGTGTTCTTGTAAACAATCTTCATGTGATAAACTAGTATGGATTACCACCATTTAGCTAACATTATCTGGATGCAGCATCATTACTCAACTTCCTCGGTTTGTTTGGAGGAAAACTGGAATGTTTTTTTGCCTTTTGGCTCTGGCTAGTTGCTGGACATGACACAGACCGTGTAGCTCAGCGTCGGTCTTCCCTCAGTGATTAGACCCACAGGTGTAACCGGAGTTAGCATTCGCCTGCTGCACCCCGAAAAAACTATTAGTTTCAGTTAATGAAATACTTATTAATGAAATGTTGTCTCACATATACAGTATGCATCAACAAGTCTTACTAATGCACCTATCCCTCTGACTAAGAAGACGCGCCTTCATAGATCCCTGACCTTCACCCTGTTAAAATCTGCACACCATGCCAAAAAAACTGAATTCATACCAGAAAACAAACTAGCTTCTATTTATGAAAATGTACCAATTCTGCCAAGAAGAGTGGCCAAATATCCGGCCAAAATTATGCCATAAACTTATTGATGGCTGCAAAGCAGTGTGTGGTTGAGGTGCAGCTCAGGAAGGCCAATTAAACCAAATTTTTCTGGGGGCGTATGAACAGACGTGGGTAAAACTTGTTGGCAGCTGTGTAGAAAACACGACTTTAAAAATAAACTCAGATTTTAGTGCACTAAATTTATATGCCAGCAAGTAGTTTTGGAATAACCTTTTCACTTTCAGCACGTTTATTCAGACTGGGGGGGAAAAAAATCTAGTGTTAATAAATAGACGTTTAACAACATCATTAGTGGGATAATTGCCATAGTAATTAACTGAAAATAGATGTAACTGAGAAATTTGATTTCTAATTAGTAATCAGATAAACCCTGGGTTTATCCCAGGTTTACACACGATGTGACACAGATAGTATGTTATTGGTTGCTATGCTGGTCAAGGACCTCTTATCTTACCACTGTGCAAAGTGATCTGGACAGTTTAAATAAAAAAAATATATCTAAACCTCACTGAAGAGGGATGTCTCTGGGTCAATTAAGTATCCATAATGTCCATCAGTCACTATCTACAGATGACTATCTAAATATACGCAAGTTATTTAGGAGCCATACCTAAAAAAATCCTTCTCTGCCAAATAAAAACCTGCATAATGAAGTTCACTAAGTTCTGCTGAGCTTTAACTAAAACTAACATTTAGCTTTTTGAAAACAGACACTGAAGATGGAAGCTTTTTTGCTATTAAACAGAGAATTAGTGGGAAAGCAACTCCCATCCACTGTCAGCACACAGTTTTAGCGCATGCGGGAACCTCAGTGCGACCCCACTGGACCGCGCACAGAGTAAAAATCTCATGGGGTCCAAATGACCCCCCATCTCTTAAGACCGTGGGAGGGTTAATTATAGTGAAAAATCTGTCATGCTGTGGGCCTGTTTTTCTTCAGCAGGTCACTTGAATCACTTTAGAGACGTCTTTATAAAGAGTGGCAACAAGTGTGACTTTATGTAGACAAAAGAAAATTGACAATAAATTAAAAATTTGTTCACCAAATTGTTGTTTATATCAGAGGTTTCCAAACTGTGGGGCCCGCCCCCTAGGGGGGGTGCCGTGCCATTGCAGGAGTGGTGCTGGATGGATGAATGAAAAAAACAAACAACGATAAATGTTGTGTGTGCTGGAGGAGTCTATCTCCCCCCCTCCCCCCCCTTGAATAAACAACACTCGCATATTATGTGCAAATTCTGAACACAAAGCTCCCTGGAAATAAAATGCTGCTTGGGGAAGCCGAAATGCCTCGATACGCTGTTGGCTGGCATTTGAGGAGGGATCCACTGAGGGATTGGCTGCTTTACCCATCCACCAGGTCCTTACACGTTGTTTCTCTGACATGTTCCTTCTGAGACCAGATTCATCGCCTGTGTGCCAAAAGAAGGTCATGACAATCCAGCAGGAGGTAGCACATCAACCCCCACGCACCCTGGAAAAATTATGGTTCAATTAAGTCATATATACGCAGCTAATAAATATGATATTCACGCTCGCCACAGATATGTAATGCCTTTGACTTTAGCTGTAACACCTAGATAAAAAGCCGTCGCAAGTACTAACTGGGTTCATTCAGACATTAAACCAGAGTCAAACGCACTCCTGAATAATGAAGCACATGCTTCAAATGTGAGGTGAAATGTAATTTTCTGTTTTTAAGTGTGTTTGCAGTAGACTGCAGCCCTCACCATTATAACAGTCTGCCTGGGACTGGGTCCAGACTTCGGTCGGAGATGAGAATTACATTTCAGGACAGTGAAACGGATAATTACTGTCCCTCTTAGAGAGGGAGCTGTGTCCAAATGCAGATAAATGTCGGGGAAATAAAGCACAGGCAGGTTAGGAAGGCATAGAAATGAATCTTTATAAATTGCCTAACACAGCCAAAAACAAAACACATCATAATGTGTTGCTGAGGCCTTTTGTTTTGTACATGGATTTCTCTTTCTTCTGGTGACGATGTCTGGGCTGTCTAAGTAATATCTGGATTAGAAGTTGGCAGCAGTGTGCCGTGTCCGTCACCTCCTGTTGAGCCCACACTTCGTCTCAAAGCGCAGTCGTGAAAATGACTCACACACACAGGGCAGTAATCTTTAAAAAGAGCACACACACACACACACACACACACAAGCTCGCGCACACTCTGTCTCTTCATTAACTGAGGCTCTCCTTCGAGGACAGAAGGTGGATTTGTTGGAATCAAGTGTGTGACTAGGTCCTGGGTAATCTTCACCACCATGAGTTGCCATGTGTGTATATTAGTAGAGTCAAACGATGTAGCCTGACTTCCTGCTTCCTTATTAGCACTTAGCAAAGTACATCCAAGACATATCGCATTGTCGATAGAAATCTGGGTGCCGCTGTCTCCACTTCTGCAGGAATTACTTAGACTCCTCCTCACGTACACACACACACGCACGCACGCACACACACACACACACACAGGTAATTAATTTGACAAAAGCCGCACCAACTCCAGTCACTTTGATTTCTTCGCAGCTAACGGCGACGACTCGGACCTTGATTTCCCGCGCCGCGACTTGGGGAAAGACAAAATGAGTTGGCATCCTTTGTGCCTTTCACCTTCGCTGATTTCGCCACAGCCTGCTGAGAGCAAGAGCCGAGACCACAGCGATAATTTGCGGTTGTGAAATGACTGATATCAGGGATGTGGGCACTTGCCAAATGAGTAAAGCTTCGCGATGATGACTCATGTGTTGGTGCCGAGCTTTGAAGTCTCAGTATTGTTTGTGCGGAACAGAGATGTCAGATTTTGTAGTTTTTATTTTAGGGAAGAAAACGGTGTGATTAAGTCCTAGGAGGGGCTGGCCCGATTTTAACGAAACAAGGTGAGAAACCTGATGACATTCATTTGAGCAAACTCTGTTTTAGTTGTCAGGAGAAAGGTAGCCTCTGCTTTTTCAGGTTTTTTATTTTTTATTTTTCTTGTCTTTACCTGAAACTCACCTCTAGCGTGAATGAAGCCCTGGGTGGCAAGAGAGAGAACATTAGCATCCAAAATGTAACCCAAAATATTAATACATACTTGACATCACCTCTTTGATGCAAACACATGAACCAGCGTTTCATATTGCATCAGCATTAAGGTATAAGAGGCATAAGAGGTTATCTCCTGTAATTAAACATTTATGCCTACAGCTCAGAGTTGAAAAGTTGAATCTCCAAACCTGATAACATACTGTATAATCTTCCTTAGGCTGTGGTTGCCACTAAATATATTTAGTATTTTATTATTATTATTATTATTATTGACTATAACGCTGTGCTTTTCAGTGACAAAAGCACATGTTGTTTGGTGCTGTGGTTTCTCTGTTCTCTGTTTATTTTTCTCTCTTTTTGCAAGTAGAAGCAGATTCATACAGACAGCTCTGGAAAAAAATAAAAAATATATTCCACCAAATATTGATTTCTGAACTCTTCCTGAGTTAAAACGTTGTCACTGTTGTTTCTAAATGAATATGAACTTGTTTTCCTTGCATTATCTGAGTCCTGAAAGCACAAACACTAAATTTTTGATTGGAATTTCAGAGACGTGATGTCAGTAGTTCATGGAATAAAAGAACAATGTTCATTTTACTCAAACATATATTTATAAAAAATAAAGTCAGAGAAACTAACAATCTATAATTAATCTCAGCTAACTTTAAATGTTGTCTATTTGATGTCTATAGAATGTAAAGGGTTTTAACTACATTTAGCCTTATTTTTGCCTGGATGTCTATAAGTAAATAATTTACTGTGTAGATATATTGGATATTTAGCTAATTCTGTTCAGTGGGTTATAATGGACCGCTGTAATTAGCCACACTAAGAGACGTTTATTGAGTGCGTAAATATTCAATAGAAACCTTTGTAAAAAGTTTTTTCTTCTAAGAAAATCTCTTATCGTACCAAACAGCTTCAGCGAGTTTCCTTCTGTATTTGTCACAAAAAGAATCAAGAAGCCACTCAGCCTTTGTCATAAATGCGCAAAAGTGGGGGGTAGATAAGTGGTAGTGGCAGGAGTTGAAAAGGGATTGGGTCTCAAAAACGGGAAAAAAACCAAAGAAAAAAACAGAATAACATCTCAGGACAGTTTTTGCTAACATTGCAAATAGCTGTCCTTGAGACACAAAGGCATAAACAGAATATTTCTTCTTTTCTTTCTCACTTTGGCAAATGAAAGCAAGGGCTTCTTTTGTCACCCTATTGTTACCTGTGCTATATTGTGCTTGAGCGTGTGCAGTTGCTTTTATTGTGAAAGAAAACATCAAAGGTTTTGTTTCAGTCGTGTATTTTAGCTTCAGCTTATATTTCTTTGGACATGCACAATCTCTCTTTGCACAGAGTTCTTTCCACAGAGCTGCTGTCATGACAAAGCTCCCCCGAAAGATGAAAGGGCTTTTAACTGAGCACATGATTTGTGTGTTTTGAACAGAAACTTGCTAATACTAAGTGGGAGCTATTCTACTCCAACTGTCTGAGTTTGATCTGTTTATTTTTGAGTGATTTAAAAAAAAAAAAGTTATACATTTACATATCAAGGATTTGGCAGATGTGTCAGGTGGTTTGATGAATTTCTTTAAACTTGCTTGCTGGTTCAAAAGAGGCAGCAGTTTGCTCAAGGGTAGGTTTCTGATGTGAGCTGTTTGCATCGTCTTTATCAGTTCTCCAGTGCAGCCTGTAGTTCCTGAAATATTAACCATCGTCTCCAGTCGGAAAAATTCTCTGTATGGAAGTAAATCGTGGGATAAATCAAGTTCCTGCTGTTGCTTTCTGGAAGGTTTTCATCTCTCTCTCTCTATTAAACGTGCTAGTGGCTCTTCTCACTGCAAAAATACACACAAAAGCTTAACCAGTAATCTTGGTATGGTTTCTAATAAAAATATCTTAACTGAAATAATATAAAACTAAGTAACTTTTCAGCAATATATGGGAGCTTGTTTTAAGCCAATAATTCATTATTATTCATAAAAAGTACTAGTTCCACTGGTAGATTTTTTCACTTACATGAAAATATCTTGTTATAAGTGAAATAATCAGTCAGTGCAATTAGTAGTTTCAACTTTACGCATGCGACCAGACATATTTCCAGATTGCAGGTTGTTTGTCTTATTAGTCATGGAAAAGCGAGACAGCTGATTGGAGCGGCAACAAGTTGCTGGGTTGGTGCTGTGAGTTTGGTCACTTCTCTGGCAACATTTCATTAAAACCCATTTGGTTTAAACCTCGGTAACCAGCCTCAGGTCTTCTGGTGCGGCACCTCGTCGTACTAAAAGCTCATCAGAGTGAAAGGCGCACAGCACCATCCACTTCCTGTCAGCTTGTGGCTTCTTCTTGTGAAATGAGTGACTTCATTTAAAGTGCTGGATATTACCATGTCAGCTTCAAGCTCGACACCAGGCAGCCGTGTTTCAGACTTATTTTGAAGTTGAAGAAGAAAAGTGGCTCTTGACTTGAGTCAACCTGCTGTGTTGACAGAGCAGACTAATAAAGACTGTCCATTTGAACGGCCACAAAGCTCTGAACCAGGATCCGTGACTTCAGCAGCGTTTGTCTGGCAGCTTTCTGGATGAAAAACAGAAACAAAGAGTGAAGAACGCTGAGAGAACACCAGCGCTGGGTAATTATTAGCCCAAAGCAGCGCCGAAGCCATCGTCGTTTCCTCCTTGGAGATCATTTTTAATGACCTTGTTCTGCAGTGAAGATGCGTAAAAACACTGTTTGAAATTTAAAAAAGATTTTGTGAAAACAGAATTTCAAAAAGGGATTGTTTCAGTTCTTTCTTCTTAAATATTAATGACCGCTTTAGATTTCGAGAAGCGTCTTTATTAAGGCTATTCCACACTTGGAAATTTATGACACGTTTTCTCAATTTTTTCCTAACTAATACTGCTAAAATGTTGCCTCGTGAAACAAAGATCCTATATTATGTGTGTAAACACCAGAGACAAAGCGATTACATCAACATTTAAATCAATTAACATTAAAACCGTACAAAATATAACTGCTATAAAGACAAACCCCAACTTTTGATGACATTATCTGAAATGTCCTGGAAAGCAGGTAATATTCCAACTATAATAGCTCAACAAGTTGGAGTTATAGTTCATATAGCTGTGAAACTCTGTCGTCTTACATACAATTTCCCTGGGGAAATTCTCCTTCTTCACATTTTAAAGCAAGCTAAACAAGCCGGAGCAACACAAAGTCCTAATTAAATAACTTTTTCCAGCCTTAAAAAAAAAAAAAAAAAAAAAAAAAAAGAGAAATCTCAGCGACTAATCTCGTCATGCTCCTTTTGTTATGGATCTTTTATACCTGAAGTGTGTCAAATTATTCATGCGTTTATTATCCGCGTTCGCCGAAGCAGAAAGTGCAATCTCCAAAGGCTCGTTTGAAGAGTCGCCTCTCCTCCCTGTAAGTCTCGCGTTTAAGAGGTGTTGACAAGTTCCCGGCTCTTTCATTCCTATTGTCACAATCTGAATCTCAGACATCAAACAGGGTTGATAGAAATCGCGGGATGAAAGATAATGCCAAAAGATTGCTCCGTCTTGCCTCTAATTTGGTCCGCGTGTCGAAAGCAGGGTTTGTGCCCGTTGGGTCAAACTGAAATGGGAATATTGATTGTTTTATATTTAAAATAATACAACAAAAGAAAACTACAGGGACTCCAACTGTCACCTTTCCGCTCAAAGGTTTTTAATAACATACTTTTTGCTGTCAAAAACTAATGTTTCACTACTTACATTTGCTCTATAAGCAGTGAGGACATTTAATAACTAAACATCAGTGTCATTTGTACACCTTCATGCTGCACCGCTGCCATATGCATGAGACAAAAATGAATAAAACCAATACATCCATTTTTGATTTCTGAAAACTTAGGATTTTTTTTCTTTTTTTAGAAATCATAGGTTTATTTCAAATAAAGAGATAAAAAAACATAAAAACTGTGTGACAATCTTCTCATTGTCTCAATTAGGGCAGAACTAAAAAGCAGTGGACAACTGAGCAGTCATAGAAATGTTTTTTTGAAATTCCCAAAGTAAAGCAGACAGGGTAGCAGTGTTACAATGTCTGGACCTTGGACTCGGCTGGAAAAGTGATTGCAAAGCGAGGTTCTGGTCAATGTAAATGTATTCAGCAGCAGCCCTGTTCAATCTCACATTTCTGTGGTGATCAAGTGGAGTTAGCAGCGTGGGCCGCCACAGGCAGTGGACCGGGATCCGGTTGATCTGCCAGCTTTAATGTGCGTCTGCAAAAACAAGGCACCAAATTGTTTTCAGACAAAATTCTTGAGTATCGTCCTCTGAGCTGACAGCGAAATGTGAAGGACGTCATGTTTTCTTCCACACTGCTCGTTTTACTATTATCCGTACCGACTGCGTCCTTTTACGAGCGAACTGAGGCAAATAGGAGAGGAGGGGAGATTCTGGTAATTTCACCTTTTTACCGTCTCATACCTTTTTATGGTGTTGGTCATTTCTTATACGGAGCCATTTGCTGGTGGAATTTCTCACTGAAGCTGCTTCGATGATAACTCACCAGGGGAGTGAAGCTCGACGCAAGTCACTGATATTTAAACATTTAACATGAGGTTATGTCACACGGCATGTCCAATATGTCGCTGCTGTAAATATAGAACTTTACTTTAAAATGTGTTTCATCTTTTAAATCACACTGTTGTTGTGGTTTGGTTTTGGTTTTGGGTGTTAATAAATAATTTATTAACGGTAATCTGATAAATTTCTTCTGACGTTTTTTTGAGCTTTGCGTCATGTTCTACTGTTATCCCGTCATCATAAACATACCTGGAGAGTTGCTTTGATTGTTTTTTGATTCCTTTAGTCTCCCATGGCAACCATTTAGCTGTGTAAAATGCCTGGGTGGACCTAGCACCTGCAGCTTCTGAGCTTCAAAGCTTTTGCCTCACGGAGCAGCCCTCACCCACTCAGCTCCTTCAGACTAGCAAGCAGCAATTAGCAAACACTGGGCGCAACTGCGCCTCAGCTGAGCTGATTATAGGAGTTGCTTCTCAGTGCAATGCTGGTAAAAAAAATGTTGTTAAAGGGTTAATAAAGGAGCCATGTTGTGATGACTTCCTGAAGGTGGGGTTTCAGAAAGAACAGGAGTTTTTAAAGGGACAGAAGCCCAATTTTAAGTCGTTAAATTGCAAAGTCAATCTTCTTTTAAGACATATTTGATATATATGGTATTTTCATAACCGAAAGCAACATAGTTACTTGATTGTGGTGTAAAATGGCACTATGTGCCTGGAAAATAATGGAAGAACAACAAACTATGGTGCTTTCATCCACATGCTTCACCTCTGCTAAAGATGTTCACTTTAAGGTGAGTCTTTCTGCTTGCAAGACAATTTGCTGGCTGCTCTGACAATCTCTGATGATTTAGATGGGTCTGGACTTTATGTGCGTGCGTCAGTATGAGTTGTTGCTCGATAAAGTGTCAGGTAGTTTCTAACGCCGTTTGATGGATAAGCAAACCGATCATTTCGGATCAACTCCCAAGCCACTCTTCTTTTCGTGAAATATTGTTTTACCAAAATAGTGATGAAACACTAATAAATAACGGAGATGTTGTGCTCATCAGGTTTTCTCATCTTTTCTGACTTCCGTGAAAACAGTGTTGAGGTAATGTTTTCCTGTTTTCTGGTTAGGTTTCATCATAAAATCTTTATTGTAAAATAAACAAGGCGGGATTTCTCGGGTCTTTGTTCAGGTTACTGAGCTTCTTCTGCATCAGTGAAAATCGATTGGTGCAGTAAAACCCTCCTGGTTATGGGATAGTAGTATCTGTACCAATATAATCCGACTAAAAAGAATCACAGCATATCTCATTTACTCTTTTACAATGCAGGTTATAGTCCTTGTAATAACTTCTTTTGTGCATACCTTAAAATGAACAAACTTTATATCGCAATATATTCTCCCCTTCTACAAGAGCCGCTCGGAACGAAAGTTATTTAAGAAGAAAAACATTTGTCTTACTGTCAGACATGTTAAATTTTTAGAGCACTTATTGTAACAATAGGGGAACTTTGGGGACTCTTCCTGTGACTTAGTGATTATTTATGATCAGTGGCACGTTGTGGAGAGCAGGCGATGTAAAGCAGCTACGTGTGTGTTCACAGCTCTGCAGTTAAACAGGGTTTACTGTTTGCTGAAAACAACTATGATTGTAGGTATTATGTTTTATTCTAGCTCTTAGTATGCTAACAGCGTTGGTGTCAATGTTAGTTCTTGTGTGTGTTTAAGAAGCAACCTGGCTGTGACACGTTCACTTGTCTGCTGGCGTCTAACTTCCTGTTTAGCTCAAAGTGGCAAACTAAAAAACATGTTAAAATGCCTCCAAAACGTCTCGCGGTTCCTTTGGCTTCATTTTTTAAACACCGGACTGATACTGGAAATGGCTGACACGAGTCGTCTTCGAGCAGCAGTGGCTCCCACGCCCTGCAGCGTGGTGGCTAGCTTGACTTATTAGCGCTCGAGCATGGTGTGGGTATGCAAATGAGCAGATCTGAAACGATCAGAGGTGTGTTTTGTGCGCTTTGTTTAAGACACGGGCATTCTGTGTGTTTAGGAGTAACACTGTGTTTACTGGACACATCTGTGACAGAGCTGATGTTTTTGGTACATACACAGTTACTCTGCCAGGTACGGCCTTTCCTTGTTTTACCTTTATGTGACACCTATGCAGGCTTTTAATTGTGATTTTTTTTCACACTGTAGCATATAAACATTTGTCCCAGTGGTGTTAGGAAAAAGAAAACATAACTTTCTTTGCCTTTAACATAGCATTATTCACATTTTCATCACTGCATTAATCAACCTACCACTTATTTTTTTTTTTTTTTTTTTTTTTTGGACACATTTCACACACGTCATACAAATGATGCTGAAACTGAAGCATTACAGCGATGACGAAATAATAATATTACTTAACCTCACGATGCCCTTTGCACATCTCAGCTCAGAACCAAATGTGAAACTTATGTCGTTTGATTTTTTGTGATCAATATTTATTGATGTACTTGAGGGCACATGTGGAGCCTCAGGCGTCATTCTCAGACGAGTTCATGGTTTAATATGAAAAAGAAATGTATAAAACAACACAGTGACATCTGTGAAGTGCACACATCTGATTTCAATGTACATGCTCTATTCAAACTGGGTCAAAATCAGCACACAGACTTTAAAGACAACCTGACGCTTAGATCTACGTAGCACGTGTTTCAAAGCTGTAAGCGTAGACAACGAGACACGAAATATTTCATACAAATAATTATCACAGATGTCTTGTAATTACTTGGATATTTATTTACTAAAAAGCATGTGTCGATTTCCATTTGTACCCGTACGTTGGTGCTTCTTCGCTGGTTGAGTATGGTTCCTCATACTTTTACTGTGATTTTCTTTTTCTTTATTTATTTTTTATTTTTTCAACCTCCAGTCCATTTCTGAGCCGCGCAGCAAACATTTCAGAAGCCCTTGTGGAAAAGGTTTTCACCGACCATCTCATTGCTCCATAAAATGAGATCCGTGTCCCATTTTGCACCCAGGTTCCTATAGCTCTTTCCCAGCTGCGATGAGAGAAAATGGTCGAAAGGCTGGCGGATCACATCCATGGGCTAGGGGTTCAATTACTTCAGTTGTCATGGAGCAATAAATGACAAATTAAGTGGCTGCCACCGAACACTGCTTGAAGGAAGCTGTATCAGAATACTAATGTCAGCTGTGTCTGACAGTGGACAAAGACACAGGCGAAGCCAGGAGTTGTGGAAATGGAAAAACAGATGACAGTTTCTTTTCCAGGGCAATATATATATATATATATATATATATATATATATTCTCCTCTCCTCGCTTTGGAGTGAGAGCGATTCAGGCCTTCTTCGCTTGTCCGTTCCGGCACAGTGATGCCGGTGTATCTTCTTAAGATGAATTGCTCGTTATTTTAGGACATAACACACATCGAGCCGCATGTTCGGCTACATCCGTTTGGACAATCTCTGTCATGTTACATTCTTCTCAGATCTTGGCGCACAGTGACAGGCGTTGTGCGTCTGTGATTAATGGCGCATTCACAGAGAGTTTAGACGCTGGCTAAACGGCAGTCGCTCTCATGTGCCTGTTCTCATCGGGTGGAAAATCTCTGCGCGGGACCCGATGGCCATGTCGTCAGGCTGAGACGCTTCTAACATTTTCCTGCTGTCATTTTGCTCACGCCGGTGGAGCCAGGCTCACGCCGCATGAAATGCCACATCATTTTCTAAAACTGTCATTTGAACCGGGTGGCGTCGCTGGTCTAGTCAAGCTCGTCTTCCCGTTGTTGGACTTGAAATCCGGAGTGAAACAGAGGTTGCGTCTTGTCCCCAGGTCACTGCGGACATTTCTCTCCGGGCAGGAAGAGAGAGAAACCGCGGAGATGTGTTGAGGGTTATGAGAACAGAGGATTGATAGTCTCCACTCAAACCTCTCCATCTTTATTAGTATAAGGAGATGGGAATAAATGAGGCCTTGACTGTGCTTTATTTTGCCATCTGAGTTCCAAACACACGCCTCCTACCGTCCCAGGCCTCCACAAACTAATGCCGACCAAATTGATAACCGGCGAGTATTATTTTTATGTTGATGAGCATTTTCAGCTGTTTACAGCCTGCAGGGTTCAGGTCATCAGAAAGGCTGGGACAAAAAAGAAAAGTTTTAAGTGAGATTTGACTGGTTTCTGTTTAAAGCGTCTTAAATTGATCCAACTCGGCTGCATTTGGAGCGGCACCTTAAAGGAAAAGCTGTGGTTTTGAGCAGACAACTCCTTTACCTGCTCTAGATAACTCTTATTGTCACTTTATTAAAATAGATTAGTGTTAATCATAACAGCTGGTCAGAACCGGGCCAAACTCCAAGTGGGTGTCTGCCATGGTAAATCAACTCCAACCTTAAAAACGTCTCTGTGGCTCATGCAGACAGTACTTTATGAACCTCTAAGCTGCTGCCATGTTTGCATCAGTTTGTGATCTGTAACAGTGACCGTTGCTTTTGAAACACATAGTCCAAAATGTCCAAATGTTAGTGGTGGATTTCAGAGTAGAGGATGTGGCTCACCAACCAAGGCACCATAACATCAGAGGGCATCTTAAACAAACAAAAAAAAATTATATTATTTTTAGGTCCTCACTCCCTGCTTTTGTGCAGTGGGTGGTGGGTTCTCCTCTGTGTGGTAAACAGTTTAGCAGTGTTTCTAAGTTATTTGGACTGCATTTGTCAGAAGTGACAAACTCTGAAGCTCAAGAGGTGCAAGTTTTAAACGTCTTCCTGATCCAACACACGTGAAATGAAGGAATGGTTCCTTAGCAGGCTTCTGCGGGGCTTGTTGCCATGGCGAGGAGGTATTTCAGCCATGTGAGTAGCTTCTGCTGGGGCAAAGACAAATTCAAGACATGCGTGACTCTGGCTGTTGAGAAGTGGACGATGCCTTGTTTTATGCTGAAGAGATATTCTTCAGAGCAAAGTTCAAAATGTATAAATCCTGTTATATTGCTGAATTTACCACTCCTTTTTGTCCACATTTATACCACTTTGGAGTGAGACAAATGTGTATTACAGTGTATATGTGTTGTAGGGCTGTTCTACTGTGATTCTTTTAAAAATATCTTGAATTTGTAATAGACCTATTCTATTCTATTGATTATAATCCAATCCAGTGATCCTTTTGGTGACTATGTCAGAATCGCTCATCCCTTGTGCCATGCATGTTTTGCCATTCAATGTAAATAATCATATGCAGTCAAGTTTCAATAAACTCACATTACTGTTTAATAAATTACTTTTTTTTTTTTTTTTTTACTAGCCTGATGTTATGTTCTAATCTTAACCATATGCGTTCATTAACTGCAAGTAGAAAATCATCATTAACAGAAATAAGGGCTTAAAAACATCTGTGCATATTTAATCTTTAAAATAATTCCCTCATTGAACTCAGTTACTGAAATAACTAAGTTCTGATTGACTGAATGTCTGCCCGTCTATTTTAATACCCGTCTAATTGAAATTGGCCGATAGCCCTAAAATAAACTAATAAATTCATTAAACTGAACCTGCTGGGAGACTCAAGACATCAGGTGTTCATTACGAGAACGCCTATGACTTATAGTACTTTTTCATGTAGTTTGTTCTAACATGCGTATTCATAGTCTATTGATTTACAGTTGAATTAAAAAAAAAAAAAAAAAATATATATATATATATATATATATATATATATATATATATATATATATATATAGTGCAGCAGAAACTCCAGTTGTGATTTAGAGGCTTAAAGCCATATCAACCAATCTGTCTCCAGTTCTGCCTCCCTGCCGTCTGGTCAGCGGTGTGGATAAACCTCGGGGGATCCCACCGGAGTGCAGGACATTTCTGTGTTACACTGATCACTTAGCTTAGTGAATTAACAGCAATCCCTTAACTTCCTTGTTGTTTACTTCCCAGTGTTAGTGCAACCGAGACCTTACTGAACTACTTGATCATGTAATTAATTACATTTTACTGCCTCCGATCCTCCGGGGCAGAAAGAACAGATGCAGGGCTGCGCTTTTGTGCAACATAGTGTTATACGGTGTTACAGTGGAAGGGAAAAAAAAAGAAGAGAGAAGCCAAACTGCGTTAACATTCTTAACAAACCCCGGTCCTTCAGCTTATCAGTGCATTTAAATGCATGCAGCTCAGAAAACATGGAGGTCGGTGACCTCTGCTCCACGTCTCCGGCGCTCGCTTTCCTTGTGTGTTTTTTTTTTTTTTTTTTTTTTTTTTTTTGCTCTGCAGCTCGTTCAAAAGAGCCCACAGTCTAACTGAGTCATGCTGCAGCAGTTTTTTTTTTTTTTTTCTTTTTGTCAGAGAAAGTAAATGTTTGCAGTGGGGCTGTGAACTCGCAGTCGCCAAGGTGACTTTCAGGAGGGGAACCTGTCAGGCTAGCCAAGGTGACAGCTGAGCACCTGAGGCGCGCCACGCGCACGGAGAAGGAATGCAGCAAAATCAAGGAGGGCATTGCGCGGACAAGATTCATTCATCTTAATAAAGTGGACCATCAAAGTGATGTGGCTGCAGAGCTGCTAGTTAGGCAGGGAAAGAGATCCTGGAAGACAGAGACAGAGAGGAAGAGAGAGACAGAGAGGAAGAGAGAGACAGAAGCAAACGTGGGATAGGCTTTCCAGCTGAAAGCCAAGTCTGTTTTTTCCCAGCATTAGTCATTCCTTTGAACAGAACACTACCTGTCTGTCTGTCTGCCTGTGTGCTACAATTTATACGAGTGCTGCAAAACATATTTTAATTAAAAACAGTAAGGGAAAAAATAAATTCCCCACCTGGCAGAACAGTAAATCTTTCAAGCGAAAAAAAAAAAAAAAATCTGCCTCGGTTTCACACAGATGAATGTTTTTGCGACTCAACATCATTGTGAGTTGACACACTTTAACACAACGATTCAAAGAGCAGTCGCATCAGAGCCACATCTTCCAAACCTGGTGGTTCTCGCAGCGAGCAAGCGTTTGTCAGATGTTCTGCTTTCAGTAAATACAGGGAAGGTAACCTGAGTAAAAACATGGAAAGACACCAGAGACTTTTCCACACCTTCTGTTAGAAACGACGGCGAAGTACCGTGAATGTTTTCGCTTAGGAGATCCGCAGGGCGAGAGCCGCTTTGTAGACCCTGGGGCCGCACACACAGCTGTTGAGAGAATACATACATAATATACACACACACACATATATATATATATATATATATATATATATATATATATATATATATATATATATATAACATTATCATAGAAATAAATGCTTGAAGACGTCAGCCTCTGAGTAATTTACAACAATGTGTGTTCCACTCAGCAAACTGAGTTACTGAATTCAATAAACTTTCCAATAATATTCAGATTTTTTTTCAGTACGACTGGATGCGAAGTGCAGCAGCGGTGGCTAAAAAACATGGTCCTCAGAAACTGTTATGATTCATGGTGAATGTTTGTGTTTTATAAAAATAAAAAAAAAAAAAAAAAATGGAAATAAACAGAAAACTCTTCAGCTTCAAATTTTAGCTAAAGAAATCGGTGTTAATAGATGTTTAGATAATTAATCTTCATTAATAGTATATGATATTTAATGGTAATTATAATGACAGGTTTTGGCTAAAGGGGCCACTTGGAGCTCAAGGAATGATTTTGTGTGGCCAGAAAATGCAGAAAAAAATTAAGAAAGTTCACCATTATACAGTCTCAAGCAAAATAAAAATCTTTTTCAAATTAAAAATGGTTGCTACCTTTTCTTGTTGCCAAGCACAGACTTGGCAACAAAGCAAAAATGTTGTAAACTGCGTGTCTGTCTTTTAAGCCAGCAGCACGCATAGTGCTGCACAACCTCTGTGTGGGGAAAAACAAAACAAAAAACATTTTAGCTTTTGAATGCATAAAATGAAGAGAACTAAAGTATCATCGACTCGTGTAGTTAATAGCAGTTTCCTCTGGTTTTCCAGCTTGGAAAATGCAATGAAGTCAACTCAGGTGTGACATCATTTCCAGATCTGAGCTCCAACTTCTGGGACAAATCAAATGGAGCATTGGAAGCCATAATGTTCCCAAACTGCAGACTTTAATCAGACTGCTACACGGGCTCTCGGTGCTGTTTTGTTTCGGCGTTTCATCATGCGCAACCTCCTAAAAACTCCACAGAGGAATCTGGAGCGGTGCACTTTGGTTCTGCACGTAAACACTCTGCGTCAGTGCGGGTTTATAACAACGCTTCATTCGTCAATACCCACACTGGTGAAACCAAAGGTCTCTACTGAAAATATTCAGTATGAACTCTTGCACCATTAAACTCCCGAATAAGATTGTGACGTCAATACATCGTCCAGAATTCCCATTAGTATTATTAGAAAATATATTATGCATGTAGAAGCTAAAGGAAAGATTTAGAAGAAACACAAAGTTTTTATTATTATTATTATTATTATTATTATTATTATTATTCTTTCTGAATGTATCTTCACACCTCTTTTCTTTTGAATTTCCAAACTTGAAACCCCAAACTGACAGCAATGCAAGTCACATCACTTGGGATTTATTCGCTTCTAGTGAAATGCCTCTGGAGCCACAAAAGGCTCTCTAAACTTTCTCCTTTTCTTTCCGTCTCACATGTGGCTTAGTCCGTCCAAAGACCTGGATACTCACTTTGATGTGTAAAATGTGTCGGTGGATGTCTTCCTTCAGCTAAAAGCAAGACCGGGAGTACACGAGCTGAATACGACGGACGCCACTGCGAACATCCAAGGCCGTGCGATATCCCTCTAAAATGTTTTTTCGCTCCTTCAGTGCACAGTCACACACGCTGAGCAGGTGAAGACAGTTTAATGACAGTGCAATTATCCACTGTTATGGGGGTGAAGCTTCATGTAAGGACAGCATGATTAAAGCTGCTGCTTGTATACTCGGCCTTGAAGGGAAGTGACATGCTCGGGACCAGTGACTGTGAAATGAAACCAAAACAATTGATCTTGAAGATGCCAGCTTGGGACCGGTGAGAGTGGAGCAACACGGTCCCTCTGTTTGACAGGGAGAAGAATGACAAGATAATGCGATTCGGCGCCGCAGCTACTGTGTCAGAGCACCGGCTTTCACGCCATTTCGCTTGAGTTGCATTAATATCCTTCTGCAATTCTCACATCTCATCACCGTCGATGAGTCTTTGCCGACGCGCCTCGCCCGCAAAACTCAACCTCCCCATATCCTGTGCGCCTCCCTCCCCCCTCCCGCCCTATCCTCCCACAGTGAAGATTGTTCCCTCTGTGGAAATATCACACGAGGCCAACAGCTGGCCGCGGTTAATCTCTTGTCGCCTCCCGGTTTCGCTCACATCAGTACCGGACAAGTCTGTTCAGGATCTTAGACAGATGGCTGTCCTCTGGGCTCCTTTGAGGAAAGAGACAAACAAAACTGAACTAAAATTGGTTTGCTTTTTTTTTTTTCTTCTTTTCTCGTTGTGTTGAAGAATTTGCACACATAGAGAGAAGTAGAGAAGTCAGAACTGGGCTGTAAATTCTGCTCAGGTTTTTGCGTGTGCGCTCCTGTTTCAGTGTCTGTAAAGATTTAATGTCAGTGGGTGTTCACGAAATGACGCAGTACATAAACTATCGGCTGCTGCACACAGACGCACACACACGTGTAACAGTACACACACACGCACACAGTGTTCCACTGTATTAAGAGTTAGACGTACAGCCCATTCTGTAGAGTTATCACCATGGAAACTGGACAGGAGTGAAAAGCCTGTACGATGGCGGATGGAACAATGGCAACACAACATCTCAGGTCCTAGAGCAGATCGTGACATTTCTCTAAAATGTGTTACCACGCTCCATAAACACTGTGTAAACTTGTCTGCAAAGCATAAACGTGCAACAGTTGCCCATCTTCATTCATGTGCAGCACTTTCATCAAGGCTGAGTCAGTGCAGCTCAACTGGAGTTTGGAGAAGCAGGAAGAACAGCAGTACAGTAAAGGCAAACCTGACAGGGATTTTCAAAGAAAATGCGTCAGCTCTCAACCGGCTCTCTGTTTGCCTTGAGTCAGGTTGTTGCATAATCAGTGTTTCATGGTCAGCTTTCTAAGTGTTTGGCATTCTCAAATTATTGGAACCTTGTGTTGGCCAATGGAAAACTCCTGTTGAAAACATGTTGCCTGATCAAACCACTTTGCTTTTGAGCCATGCAGGCTACGAAGCCTTTCAGTCACACACTGGACATCAGCGGCCGTCTTGTTTACGGCTATTTCAGCTGGTAAAAACCGGCCTCTTGTCCTCCGCTTTGCTTCGTCCAGAGACTCTGGACCCTTGTCTATTGAGAAACAACGGATTGCTAGAGGTGTGGACTCTGTTGAAGTTTTAAACGATTGGATTTTGATTTACCCATTTGTCAATGTTTGGCAGTGATGCAAATGATGCGCCAGCTCGATTATGAAGGAAGCTACGCGATGAAGCTTATTAAAAATCATGTTTGCTGTAAACAACCATCTCCCACGATGAAGGCAGAAGTGTATCTTTGTCAGCAATAATAAAATGTCTTGCACGTTCCTGTTGCTAGAAAACTTCTACTGCTCAATATTTGGAAGAACTGAATGGCTTTGTTCACACCCTCGGCAGCCATTGCCAAACCTGCAGCCATAGGCAGACTGCAATTCTAAAATGACGCAGAAACAACTCAACATTATTGTTCACAACTCCTCTTCTTGTTCACTGCTTGGCCTGGATGTAATGCAGTCAGATAAATTGAGCTCAATGGGACGAATCCCAGACGGAGAACTAAAGAGAGTCTAGTGTGTAGGAAGGCAAAGGCTCTGTCAGTATTTTGGTTATTAAAACTGAAGGATGTTGTAATTTGTTTAGCCCATGTTTCCTGTTTAAATCTAGGTTTTAAGAAGAATATTGAAAGCGTAGCTTGGTTAGTGAGTTATTTATAGTAACCAGAAACCACAGTTAGACATCAACGTCTTTACGCTCAACAACTTTTCGACATTTACTTTTGAACCACATTTTCACGTCGTACGCCATGACGACATCCCATATGAGGACAGTGAACTCAGTGACCTTCCTGGAGAGACCAGCTGGAGGCAGTTCGGAGCTCATGACATGGCACATTATCCTATAATCAATTTCAGCTCTAAACAACATAATTATCAAAAATTTTTATTTATTTTTATTTTTTTTTACATGATTATTTTTATCACTATTCTTTTTTTTTTTTTTTCCACACAGGATTTGGAAGATAATGGTGTCTTCACTGTTCAGGTCACCTGGATTGACCTTTGAGTTGCTAATTAGAAAGTGACTGAAATGTATGGAACGTGTTTCAGTGGCAGCACTAAACTGTGAGCAAACCGGTTCAGTTGAAATAACTTATTTATTATCAGCTGTGAAAATTGTTTATGTTCTTGTAAGATTTTTTTAATGTAGTTACTGAAGTTCACATAAAGCATCATGCTGTGTTTTCCCCCCAGAATGTTACAGGGGACTTAATCGGGGATTTTATTTGCCTTTATTTTGAATCGAGTAGCCGACATTTGGGTGAATATTTCTATTACTTTTTGGAGATATTCAACTGGAACATGTTCCAAGGCAGTTTGAGGTTCTTCTGCTGCATTAGTTATTTTTGCTTTTCCAAACTGAATGAGTCATTATTTTAAATTATAGTCATTTCAGTGCTGACCAAAACAATTACTGTGGTTTATTTCTTAATCGAGCAGCCTTATTATCCTGCTAGAAGAAGATGGAAATACTACAGTCGTAAAGGGATGGACATAATCAGCCATAATAACCAAGCTGTGGAGTCTCTATTGGCTCTAAGGGCCCCAAATCGTGCCGAGAAAATCTTCCCTGCACTGTTGTTGCCCCACCAACCTGAACTAAACACCATGCTTTCATGGTGTTTACACCAAGCCTCAGGTTCCAGTTCTTAGGTGACGGGACTGGTACCCAGTGTGGTCTTCCCCTGCAGTGATTATTGCATTGTGAATACTTGGTGGTTAATTCAGCCGCTGTTACCGTTTCATCTCCTCCGTCCAGTTTGCCCATTCTCCTCTGACTTGTTGAATCCACAGGGCATTTCTTTCCTCGCAGATGTTATTCACTGGATATTTTTGTTGTTTTCGGACCGTTCTCTGTAAACCCAAGAAATTATTGCGTGTGAAAATCCAGCCAATCGGTAGTTTCTGTGGATCTAAGCATACCCCGCCAAGCGCGACGCGTTCAAAATTATTTTTTATTTTCTTCATTTTGAATTCTTGGTTTGAACTTCAGCAAGCCATCTATGCCAGATCCAAATGTCTAAAGGCATTTGGATTTTTTATTCCTCAATGATTAAAGAGGTGAAACTAATATTTGATGTATTAGTGTATTGACCTGACAAATATAGACAAACATTGAACTTTTTGTCAGAGTAATCTCCAATGCTGTTGTTTTATTTTATGCGTAGCGCCAGATCAGAGAAGCCTCTAATGGTTCTGTTTTCTGTCACAGAGGTTTATACTTTGTCCTTTGGTTGAACAAACTAAATAAACTAAATGTTATATGTCTGCTTTCAAAGGTGACATGCATTTGTTGTTACATGGTCACACATTTACACTTGTGCTCCTCTCGGTATCACCCACATCCGAGTTCCTCTGTGCTGCACCAGCGAGCGCCGGGCTCGTGTTGGGTTACCGTAACACGATTTCAAAAGGGTACAGTTTCAAACCACTCGCGTTTTCGGTCAGACCGTTTTTACAGTTTAAAGTCAATTTAGTAAGATGCCAGAGAAAGCTTTGGAGGGAGCATAACATGCTCTGGCTCTATGTTTCAGAATTGGACTGCTGTCCCTCCTTTTTTCTTGTTTTCATGCCCTCCCACTGACTCCTACACATGTCTTTTGCTTGCAAGCAAAAGACAATAATTTAATGTTCATAATCATTCTAATCATAATAATGCCATCTTTATGAAATGTCTGAAGCATATTCATAGATAAAAGAAAAGCAATTTGGAAGTAACATATTTGCTTGAGAAAAAGATGAATCTCCTCTCTCCTTTGCCTTCTCCCAGTTCTCCCAGTACTAACTACAGAAACACACCACTCAGTCAGAAACAACCAATCAGATCCAGAAGGAGAGTCTTAGTGCTGTCAATCACTCTCCTGCCAGAAATGCTCAGGCTAGCTAGCATAACCGGTGGCATTCCTGTAACAATAAGTTGTTTCTCTGTCATTAGCACAGAGTTTGTTTAACCCATTTAAACAAAGTTTTAAATGCCTGGTGAAAAATTTCCCTCGCAGAGACAAATGCGTGCCCTCGCCTGACTCCTTTCTGGATGTGAAGCTCTCGCTCTTCGCCTGTTCGCCTCCTCCTGCAGCCTGCGAAAGGCAGGTTTCATTTCAAAATCTGACGCCGCTGGGAAAAACCCAGAAACCCTGCAGGGGGTTTTAAGCACCGGCGGCAAAAGAGCAGCAGAGGCGAAAGAGAATTCATGCAGAAGTAAAATTATAAAAGTAAATTATACATTTCAAATCAATTTAAATATAAGACCTCGCAATTTCCGTTTACATAATCCAGGGGCAACTAAGGTTATAAGGCAGTAAGCTGTCTTTTTGGATTATTGAATCATGGTGAAGCATCTCAAGTAACTTTTTACTATTCAATGGGCAAAAATAAGCCAAAGTGGAAGCTTGGGAGTCAAAAATCAAGCAAGCAGTTTGGCAAATTAGTTTCTTTTTTGCTGCAGTTGTGAGGCGGCAACAGATATCCGTTAATTAGGTTTTGAAGCAAGCGTACTGTTTGACACACACGTCTCGGCGTCAAGCTGTTCTTATAGTCTAACCAAAACCAACTAGTTAAATACACGATGTCACGTCGGGAGACGACTCTCAGAAGATCAGAATGCACCGACGCAGAACTTTCTGTGCAGCTCTTCTTTTCTAAATATAGCACCGGAGGATAAAAGTAACAGAAACAGTTTGCGGAGGACTAATTACCTGCCTGATGCGCAGGTTTGGTGTTTGTCAGGGTTTTCCATGATAAGCAGTTTGCTTATTTTGCTCAGATTCCTCAAGCTGCTTCTCACTAACAACGGCAAGAGGGACCAGAGCAGAGCAGAGCAGAGGGAGGAAGCAATGTTTTCGAAAAATAAATGAAACCGCTGGACAACGTGAGTCGGATAGATGCAGCGACCTCCACAAATCAGTTTTAGTTCATCTCAAACTGCAGTGCTGCCTGTACTGCTGCTGTACGGGCTGCAGCAGTATAATCCCCAAATTAACCTCTAGCCAGAGCTGTTTGTCTTATCCTTCCATGTTACTGTTAGCGTTGACCGAGAGCGTCCGTAATGGCAAACTGTCAAATAACTCTCGCTTTCCTGAAAGCGTCCAGCTGCACTTCAGCAAGTTTCCTGCAGAGTTCAGGTGTTTCCGGCGTGAGAGGGCCAGCAGAGCTGGATGCCTTGAGTGGTCGTAAGATGTTCTGTTTCGTCCATCGCCCGTGGAGCAGCCGTCTGCGATTCCCCTTAACAAAAGGTGATTATATATTTTGGCCTCGTCCTACTGAACACACACACACACACACACACACACACACACACACACACACACACACACACACCTCTGTCGGTGTTGACTTTCATACTGTTTTTCTGAATTGAATGATTTATCTGCGATTTGGAACATTAGGTCGGCGTCTCATCTGGACCAAACAAGGCTGATAAACTGCAGGGTTCCGTTAAACAATGAAATAGCTCGGACATGCTATACTGATTCCTTTTAAATCTTTTTTTTTTTTTTTCAGTCGAACTGACAGCACACCACACTGCTGTGCAGAAAAGATAAAAAATACATCTTTCCCTACTCCCTCTTGATATTTTGCTTGTCAAGGCAAAATCTTTTTCATAACCATTAACACGGTTTTAACCCTGAATTTATGAGTCTTTCTGAAGATTTAAAGTTTTTCCAGTCCTATGTTCATTTCAGTCATTTTAATTATCTCCATTTTCTTGAGAATTGTTTCAAGTTGTTTGCTTGTTGGTCAAGATCCTGCCTCGAGTGGTGAACCGACGTTGTGTCCATCTGCATATCAGGCCCTTAATAAACACAAAGTTTGTTCCACTTTTGAGTAGATCTACAGATGGAGGTCAAAGGAAACCTTTTAATACTCACACATTTATTCCAGGACAGGCTTAGGCTGAAAAAGTAGTGAAAGTCCAAATAAAGAAGAACCAGGAAAGCTGCTGTTGACAAAGCTTTTATTTTTGCATCTGTTCAAACTTATTTTGACCTTAAAGATCTGTTACCAATCCACAGGAGTTATAGTTGTTTGAATTTGTGTCCAAAAACACTAACGGTGAAAAACTTTGAAGAATTCAGTCCTTCATAAAGTCTGTGATGCTGAATCAATTGCAGTTGTTATTACTAGATCGAATGATGAGTTTACACTGAAATCACTGAAACATCAATCAGGTCAAAAAGCAAAACTACCACCATGTCTACTATTTTTATCCAGTAGATACCATGGAAATGGAGATGGGTAAATAGTGACAGCAAATAAAAAAATACAAAGAAAAATTACATGATAGTAAAATGAAAATAAAAAAAATAAACTGAAGTGGCTTAGCTCTTTTGCACAGCACTGCACATAACTTGAGAAATATTATTTTCTTTTTTTCTTGCAGAATGCAAAATGTTCGTCAGTCGCCTGAAGGCATCTCTCGGTTACTTTCATCTGTTGCATACTTTGGTGACAGCGGCTACGAATTTAACACCGGCGTCGTTTGTGAAGGATAGGGCTACACTGTTTACAAACAGTAGTCAACCTTTCACATTAAAGTTGCATAGAGTAACGCTCTAATTCACTTGATTTCCTACATGCTTTTTTTGTTCTGTTTTTTAACACAGACAGATCAGTGTGGCGTTTTAACGTGTCTGACAGCCGACCTTTTCCCCTCTCTTAGAACTGAAAGTGTTTTCTGAGAACCATCCACGTAAACGGCACCAGTCGATATAAAGACAAGACGTGATTGGAGGAAAATGAGATGACATCTTTTTAGCAAGGAAACAAAAAAACTAAAAATGGCAAGCCAAAAAAAAAATTGCAAGTTTCAGTAAATGGCAGACGCTGTGCTCAGTTTTATTGTTCTCTTTTACATGATCACCGATCCACTTCAGTCAAACAGAGACAACCTAGCTAACCACATATCATCAGAGGTGGAAATTAGCACCCATCGCTGGTTAAATGGGAGTAAATTTAATGAACTTACATGCCAAAGGGATAGGTTTGCAATTTGAACAGAGGAAGAATGTTTAGCAACCTATAGGGGGCAGTAATGGACATGAACCGCTAGACAGAAATCTTCTGTGTCTTTGACCAGCAGCTGTGTAGGAGGGAGCAAAGTATTGAACATCATGCTGGAGAAAAACTGCAGTTACATGTTAGGAGCTGAACTAACAACTCAGCTATCACAGCAGAGGAGAAGAGAACTCAAACCGTTCTGGAAAGGCATTTTGGTGATTTGGAGTCGATTATGGCCAATCAAATGTAGGCTTCCTTCACAGCATCTGAGTGACCTGGCAGCTACAGTAACCTTAGTTAAAATGTTAGCATTTTTTATCTAAACAACGGCTTACCACAGTGTTGAACGTCAGAAAAACAATGATTATTTCAAGAAACCATTATATTATTTGAGAGCTCAGGTCAAACTAAAGGTTCATTTTGGCCAGATTATAAATCCAAGCTGAAGCGGGGAAGACAGTAAACGCTCTCTGGAGGCAACACGAATTGTGCGTCGCTATAGTAACCGTACCATGTTTGCTCTGGAACAATAATCTGGAATACAAACCAACCAAATGACTCTTGACCGCAATCTGCATAAAAATAATAATAATAATAGTAAAAAAAAAGAAAATTACAGTGAAATCAGAGGATTAAGCGCTGACCCTTCCTTGAACCACATGCTGTTTTAAGAAAGACCCAAGGGTCATCCTAAAATGCCTCGGATCATCCTCCTGGGTCAAGGCAGATGGCGTCCCTAGAGCATTAAGAATTATGAAATCCATAACAGTAACATCATTGACAATAATAAAAAACAACAACAATAAAACCTCAACAATGACAAGGAGCGGGCGAACACATCCATGCGTCTAATCAGTTTTGTCAGTGATTCAAAATTGAAATGTATTATTTTGGGCCTGAACGGCAGCAGTAATTAGACCCCGGTAGAATGCATGTTGCAAAATGAAAGCAGCTTCGTGTGTTTGTGGGTGTCTGTCTGTTGTGCATTAATTAGCAATGAACCTGCGCATAAATTTTAAAGGCCGTCCCACTGTGTCCAACATGTAGTTTCCAAGTAAACACTCCTGACCTTATGGGCAGCATATTTTATTTCATTTTTTTTTTTCCTGGAACAGAGACTTTTTAAATGGCTGCGTTTGACAGGCAGCAGCACGTAGCGTGCGAGGACAGATGCGTGCTGGGAAAAGGTGTGTGGGAGTGTAAAGGGAGAGGAAAGCAGTCGGCGAGAGAGAGAATGAACCAAACAATAAATCGCACGTCAACACCGAGTGCAGCGTCTACATTTCCTGGCCTCCATATTCGGGTTACCTGCATCTGCACAGATCAGAAAAGACCACGCAGTGACTCACACGCTGTCCATCTAGTAAATAACAGCAAATCCCAGCCTGCATCGCCAACATTGATGAGCAGAAAATGGGATGAGCAGCATTAGGAGGAGATAAATCCCCCACATCTGAAGGATTATGGTTATTTTGACAAATCTGGAATGCTTTTCACATAGAAATGTAATTACACGGCGAATATTAAAGTCAGCAAAAGATCATCTTTCGGAAATTTTACCGCACACTGTATTCATTTGTGCAGTTTTTTTTTTCTCACTGAACCAAAAACCTCTAAGAAGAGGGAAAACATGCTGCCGTCTCGCGTGGCTCGCGCTGTGTGAATTATTGAATATTATCTTGAGAAAGGATTGCCTGTTTGCCCCGTCCACTTCACTGGATTGCTTGATATTGACGGTGATGCATTTGATTATTGATCAGGTTGTCCGTTTGGTTGTTTATTTTGGTGCTTTGGAAAACCTCAGGATGAAAACAGAGTCCATGACCCGTTTGACCGCCTGGCCGCTGAAAATGAAGGCTGCGGAACCAGCAGGTGATGGAGAATGGACCATTGGACATTTCTGTGGAATCTCACACAGTCGTGCTCATAAATTAAGTACTCTAATTTTTATTTCTTTTACATCATGCATACTTAACTTGTTTTTTTACATTTTGTTTCCAGAGCGTCAGACTTTCTTCTACTTCATGTGATTGTGATCGATTACTCTCCAAGAGTTGTGATTTGTTTCTTTGAGTTTTGGTTGAGATTGACCTCAGTCAGACGATCCTTTCTTTTAGCTTGTCGAGTCCTGACTGGGCCACTCAGAAACTAAAAAATCTGATGTTCTTCTGTCTGGTGAATGCACCACAAGCACCAACAAGAGCACTTAGCGTTAGCTACTTAAAGTCTTATCGAGTTATTGTTCATTCAGGCTTTTACTTTTGAACAGGAAGCGAGATGTCGGCAGACAACAGGAAGACTGAACATGTTACGGAAAGTTGTTTTGTAGTTTCAGTGTCTCTCGTGGAACATGCTTGGTTTGGAAATTTTGTCTGGCTTTTGAAAATCCCTTCATAAAATGAAGAACCCGCGATGTTCAGGACAGGAGTTTTCATGATTAAGTGTCCGACACACAAAGTAAAACACTGGAAGAGACAATCAGTAAACTATACCAGCATTTGTATACATCTTTCAATAGCCTGTCTATTTATTTTATCTATTTGTAGCTACTGTTTATGCTTTTTTAAAACATTTATAGCATGAATATGCTTTACCCTACCGGTATTCATTTATTTTTTCTCTTAAAGAATCTCAAGAAGCCAAACTTGTTGATTGGATTCTGCTTCTAAAATAAATAATTAATGATCCGTCACTGCAGGGAGGCAAAAGTCTAAACATTTCAATGCTGTTCTTAATGCTTTATTCATTGTAGCGTATTTTGAATGATTTTGATTTTAATAGCTGTGCTCAAAATTGGCTTAAATTTTTTTAAAATTGTTTTCATTCAATCAAGAAGTTTGTTTCAGATATCAAATGAGTGAGACATTTTTCAAAATGAGTATACATATATTTTTTTATTACAATTCAAGAAAAATAACACACATAAAATTAATACTATACCCTGCCTGTAACGTCTGACCACCAATTTGAATGCTTCCCTATTCTAATGATTTATCTTTGTTGATGATTTAATTAAAACATCAATATGTTACTTTAAACTTGAATCTATTAAACAAAAAAAAAAGATTTATCAGGATTTATGATCGTTTTAAAAATAGCAGAGATTAAAATGTTTTCTAGCTTTTTCCAATGATTTCTTTCTGTATTATGATCAACATTTAGCCCACTGGTGTAATTCAGGTCGATAAATCAGTCGGCGCAGAAAGGTCTCAAACTCAACGGAAAAACCAGTTTTGTGTCTTGAAGGCCTTAGGAAAGGAATCAACTTTAAATTGGATCTTCCGGCACTTTCTTGCAATCTCCCATGGACACAATTTGATGCCAAAGATGGCAATAACGAAAACCTTAAGCCTTTTTCACAGTCCCAGATGAGCACACACTACCTGTGGGATCACAAGCCGGGGCCATTTACCTTCAATTGAAGTCGTGTTACGGGGTAAGCTGAGGTGTTAAAAGTGTCTAACGTGCATTCAGCTGACGGACCCAGATCAGCTCCACCAGGAAATATGCCTCTCTCTTTGCTTTATCTGGGACATGTGGTCGCAGCTTCAACCAGATTGGTAAAGTTCAGGAAATAAAATACTTGGCTAGGATTAGGATGCAATATGTGTGTGTGTCGAGAGATGAACATATGTGGCATATGAATAACACGTCTAAGTTAAAAAGAAGGCAAAGTTAGTTTTATATAGTTGTTTCCACAAGTAGAAACTTAGAGAAGTGGTAGTCAGAGTCACATGTTTTTGTTGATTCTTGTTGTTTTGTTGTGTGTCAGGCTTGGCTAAAACCCATCCACATTACGATTCAGATGTTGGAAAAAAACGCTCAAATATCTACCAAATGTAGCCTAGACATTTATGCACCATTCACACATCGCTAAGAAAAAAAAAAACGCTCCCTGTAAAGAGAAGATGCACTTAATTCCCCCATAATTAGGTGACAGTACGTCTTTAAAACGACTACAGCTACATGTCACTTTGCAAAAACAAACGCATTAAAGTTGCAGTAGAATGTCACTGAAAATTAAAAAAAAAGAAAGAAAAAAAAGACATGAATAAATCCAAGGTTGCAAAGTTGACTCTTAGTTTTCTAGGTGTTTGTTTGCTATGCTAGGACTAAACTCCTGATCTGCATCTCTTCCAGTCTGCGCCTCCCACAGGCTAAGAGGCAGGACAGAGAGAAGCAGTGACTCATAGATGTCTGTCATATATTGTTTAATCAATATTCAGCTGCACCTGGCATTATCGCTCCTACCGCCAAGGCGGTTTGTGTTTTCGATATGAGCTGCATTTGAAACCTTGAAAAGGTTTCTGTTGTGTTCAGACGTGAAACGGATATTTTTGACAGGAACTGAGGGAGAACTGCTCCTCAGCGATGATGTCTGCTCTGACTAGAGATTTCATGTGATTTAAGGTGCGCTTTCACTTAAGCCAAAATGAATTAACCTTCTCATGTGAACAATGGAAGAGGTGGTTTGTAGCCTTTAATTTTAATTTTTTCCTCTATCTTGATGAATGATTTAACTTCCAGAAATTCTGCTCCAAACTGATATCAAGTGGCGTCTCTACAGCGAATCTTACTTACTCTACTTAATTAAGCTCTATGCTCACTTGTTATCAGCTTGGCTCTCGTGTCGCCCTCCCAGAAACCATTCTTCAGTCTCTCTGTGCCAGGCAACAATCTCGAAGAGGAGGGTCATGTGGCCGTTCTGCATCCACGGGTGTGTTGCCTAGCACACAGCCATGATAATAGAGGCCTGTCTGTGCTGCAACGTTGACCACTGAGTGAATTATCCAGCTGACAGGGAGCAGCCGCGCAGCTCAGGCGGAGGATGTTGTTAATATGCCAATGAGAGCTCACATCTTCTGTGCAAGTCTGAGCCTCGACGTGGCCGCCTGTCACCTAATTGGGAATCGTTTAGCGGCAGCGGCTTGACCGGCATTCTCAACATTGCGACGGGGTGGTGGACCACCCACGTGAACGCTTTCATTAGCAATCGGAAGCTAACCGCTAGAAAATTAAAATTAATTGCAGTGCGCCGCGTGTCACGGGGGCGCGCACCGTTTTCAGCGGCAGCTGAAAAAAAGGTGCTATGGATGTCTTGTCATTTCTCCTACAAAAAAAAAAAAACTAATCTAACAATAAAGCAATGCTCATTTTGCATTAAAAAAATGCTAAATGAACCACATAACAGTGTTGATGCTCGCCACCCCTCTCATTACTCAGCTACAGTTGACAATAGTTGAATTCAAGTTTTTTTGTTTCAAATATCTCAAGACTACAAACAGACCTGCTGGGACACATGCAGCTCAAATAAGCATAAACCATTCAATAACAAAGTAGCAGGGTAGAGTTATGAGGAAGTAATTTGTGAACGCTCACTGACATAATTGATACAAGAGATCAATAAGAGTGAGTAAGTCTGTACACACTTAGAGTTTATCATGTAACTTCATCAGCATGAAAGATTAAATCAGACTAGAAATCACAAATGATCAAAAAAAATAATAATTCAGAGTAAGGTCTAAGACACTAAACAGAAGAGTTTTTTATTCTTTGCAATTAAAATGGGAAAAATGAGTATTCATATTATTTATTCCAACAAAAAAAAAGTGATTAATAATTTCCACTGGTGCACTTTCCTCTTTGACTTCTGGTTTGACGAATATTAAAATGTAAATAGTTGAAATGAACTGGCCTTGTGCTCCCATTTCTGACCTTTATTTGTAAGTAGTAATAAAATCAATAACTTAACAACTGCAAGCAAGATAATTGCAAGTGAGGCTTCATCCGTAAATTGTTATACCCTACAAAACAACAACTCTTAGCTCTGAATCAAATAAAACAGGATTAAAATAGACTTGTTCTGTTTAAACTCCCAACCGGTTCCAGAACCTGTTGAACAGAAAGTTCATGGAGTAATGTAGATGGTTACAGCGATGATGAGTTATTATGTCCAAGAGAGAGAAGTGAGAAAGAGAATAGAAACCCAGTTTGGGTTTATTAGTTCAGCCACATCAACGGGTAGCACGTTTTGTTCAGGACCTGCTGTGTGTGTGTGTGTGGTTTTTTTTGTTGTTTTTTTTGGTTTCCCCTCTCTTAAAATTCAGTGCTACAGTGTAAATAGGTCAAGTTAACAGTTAACAGAGTGAAGACGAGATCAGGCTGATGCCAGATGCCTCCTCTTTTACTCTGGACGGCGTCCAGCGACTCACTGAACAAGAACTGACGCCTATCAGGAGCGAGCGAGACTTATTCTCAAGCAGCTTCCGCCACCGACAGATTTGTTTTGTATTTATCCAATCTCGTGTTTCGAGACCAGATTGGTGGGAGATTTCCTGAGCCGCTAGAGCCGAGGGAGGGAGGGCGGCGGCGACGGCGCTATACCTGCAGAATCCCGACTCCGTGGAGCATCCAGTTCGGAGTAAATCTGCTGGCTGTCGGCCAATCCGAACGAGCCAGTGAGTCACCTCTTTAAGAGCTCCAAGCATAACAGCCGACTTCTCCCCAATATTCCTGATTAAACTTGAGCGCTCGCTCAGTTTTGTATGCCAAAAAGGCTTTTATTCCTCCTCTCCTCTAAGCTGAGACATGAAACTGATCCTGTTTCAAGTTTACTGCTTCTGCACTGCAGACGGGAGGCGGTGGGGAACGGGGTTAGTAATCCCGTTCAACTTAAAGATATTCTTTCTCTTTTCTTTTTTTTTCCTTTTTTTTATACAATAATGCGAAAGACGCATTTTTAATGCAGCAGGTTTTAACGCAACGGTTTGTCTGTGTTAAGAGTTTGTCACACTTATAGGGGAAGACGACATAAAGTAATTGCTTTGACATTTCGTTATTTAGTCATCGGTGGATGCTGATGCCCACTGATGAGTAAGACGGGCCAGAAGTTTTTGACACCTTTCTAAACTAAATTCAATGCGACACACAGCAAGGCGGAACCGTCCTGCCAGATTGATTTCAATTAGTTATGTTTTTAAATTAGAAAAACAGCCCTGTATAGTTAGTTTTGAATTTTTTTTTTGTCAAATCCAAACTTGAATGCTTTTTATAAAGATATTATTTAATAAGGCAATAGAAAGATGGCTAGGCTGAATGCAACAGCAGATTTTATTTGTAAAAATAAAAATTTTTATTTCCATTTAGCAATTATGAAATACTTTTTTGTTGACCTATGTCACCAATAAGCTACACTTTCATAAAAAAAAAAAAAAAAAACTATTTCTCTAACTAATGGTAAAATACCAACAGCTGTGGTTGCAGGATTTTACCTGGCAACCACAGCTGCTGGTATTTTACCATGAATTAGAGAATTTTTTTTTTTTTTTTTTTTTTTACAGTGTGTACAATGTGTAAAACAGTCCAAAGGATTGCAAGGCGCAGGATGTGACGGGACTTTTGGTTCAGTAATAATGTGATGGAGTCTAGCGGAAAGTTTTATTGCTTCACCTCATTTGCTTTTCCTCTGCCAGGCTCATTGGCTCCAGTGAATCGTCATAGAGACGAGCAGAATCGTCATAGAGACGAGCAGAAGGGTGACATAACAACCGGCCCGCTGTGTCCTCATACCCATCATTTCTGCTGCCGTGTCCTGGCAGTTTGTCGCCGCGTTGAACAAAGCTCAGCGACAGCTTAGTAACCTCGCAGCCGTCCGAAGCTTAATCTAGTTGAACTTTGACCTCGCAGAGTTTGTGACAAACCTTCGAGGCTTTCAGTCGAACATGAAGCGGGAATAATTTGTTATCTATATTCAACTTCAGATTACCTTTTAGCTTAAGTCAGTCAGAGGTAGTTTTCTGACTCCGTTGCAGATCATCTGGCTGAACTCTAAACTAGCCGATCAATCAGTCACGATTGATTAAATAAACATAAACAAGCAGTCGGTGTTTTTGTGTCTGACATCCCTTCAGGGATTCAAGTTTTTTCAAAAGTAGGACTTCCTGACTTACTGGTTTTATTCTGTTTGTGCTTGAAGGGACGGACACACTGCTCACATCTTCGCTCGTATTCGTTTTTAGCTTTTAATGATTTGTCGCATTTAGTTTTATTTTCAACGTCAGCCTTAATGAGCCTCAAAAACGAGATCCAGGTGTGCAAGTTTTGAAAGTTATTCCACATCCACAGGGGTCAAAGCTGAACAGACTTTAATATATTAATACATTCACACGCAAAATAATGTTTGATACTTTTTGTCTGTCATAATTTTGGCTGGATATTTGACAGGTTTCTGGTGGGGGAATCATTAGAGTTCCTTCAAATGGGTTGGTTTCCTGTCACTGACTCTGCTGTAACACAGTCTAAACATTTTCAGTAGGATTAAACCCACATCAAACCTAAAAGTGTGCAGACTGACACATATGGGTAGATTTATTTATTTATTTATTTATTGCTTTGCAAACGATGCAACAGCAGGAGCAGCGTTTATTTTCCTCGTTGCTGATTGGCTGAACCCCCAATTGTGGAAATAAGGCAGATTGTATATGTTAGTTTCTGCTATCATGCTAAGACAGTTTCCACTATGTGTGTTAAAGCAGTTTAATATTTGGCATTTGAACAATTAAGTGTTTTCATAACTATTCAGATTTTAGCTACTCATGTTTGTGATTTATAACTCCCATAAATACCAGGGTCCCACTGTAATAGGATTTAACATTGTAATATCAACAAAGATTTTAATTTATACTCTTTATAAAGAGTATAAATAAATGTCATTAACTTTTGACAGTCAGGAACAAACTTTTTGGTTGAAAAGAATCTGTCAGGGTTAATAACTTCGATCAAAGGCGTACGTACCGCAGGACGAACTTCATGTATGTCATAACGTGTTCATTCGATCAAATAATCAACAAGGCTAAACATGTAATTCTAGTTTTTAATAACAGAAGTTGTTTGCTAAAACATCATTCCGGCCCAAAATGAAGCACATTTTAAAAGTAGCATTAAATAAACTGGCGCTATATGAAGAAAAGCTCTAAAAGAAACGGCTGCTATGGAGACAGTGAGCTTAGTAGGTTTGTTTTTTACGTCCCTTCGTCCTCCTGCTTACAGTTTGTGGTGACGGGTTAAACTGTAGTCGTCATGTGACCTTGGGAAACAGGAAGCTGTGGATCCATTAACGCTGCAATCGATTTAAAAACCTGAGTATGCATTCAAATCAGATAAAGTTACATTTAATTGCTATGAATTATAAATCTGGTAAAAAAAAAAACACAAACAATATTTAATCGCAGATCTGATGCTTTTTCTAGGGTTTGCAGGGCACATCACTGTAGAGGTTCTCACCGATCCACAGGTAGAAACAATCACGTTGGGCGCTGTGTGTGTTAATATTCCCCGCTGCCTTGTTTGGCTCTTTAGCGGTGCCTAAACATTCAGCAGAGTGCAAATTATTAAGCAGAGGTTCATTAGAATAACTCCTACCCTAAGTGTGAAATCCAACTTTCCACCCCATGTTGTGTCACACCTCACTCCCTCAGCAACACTTTTAAATGAACAAATAGTTCTGTCTTCCTCTCCCGCGTTTCAACAAAATCGCACAACGAATTACGAGGAGAGACTCTCCAGAGCCGGTCTGAAAGCTCGGAAGAAGAGCTTCAGTGTTTCTGTTTTAGCTCCGCTTAACAACAGCTATGGGAGAAGCTCTGCACGTAATCCACCTGCAGCTGTCAAAGGGGAGGAAAAAAATACCGTGCAGCAACTTGCGAAAAATTAAAGACCCCCGCGAAACGGAAATTACATTTTATTTCATGGTAAGCAGCAGCTCCGCGTGAGGGTTGGGGAGGAGTGGGGGGGAAGTTGGGGGAGATGTGGGCTGAGGGTGCACTTTATGGAAGCTGAAGTAGGTGACGGTTCAAGCCAGGAGCTGGGAAAAAAAAGCAGAAAACTGACAAAAGTGGTTGAGGAGAGAGAGAGAGAGAGAGAGAGAGAGAGGGAGGTGGTGATGCAGAGCGGCTGCTTTTCAGAAAATCTTGCAGCTAAAAAATTTGATTTCCTACATCTACAGCTTGTTTATCTTCATACTTTTATCATTTCTGAATTAGAAGCGTGCGTGTCAAATAAAAGCAACACCTGCATTCATTTGTCTTTGTACATATATAAAGAATTGCTCTGAGTGTAAACTCAAGGTAGCGGACACAATCTTAAATGCTGATGCTGCCACCCACGACTGAAGATACGATAATAAATGGGAAGCAGCTCCTGTTGTGTCTCTGTACAGTTTAAATGAATCCCGAGGGAATCTGAAATTCACTTCAGAAATGAACTCGCAGGCTTTTTACCATATAACATCCGTTCAAGACTGTAGAGTTTAAAACTGTTTAGTTTTTTTTACAGTCTGGACTGAATATTGTTTAGCTTGAAGATCCATACACCAACACGTCTACGCCTCTCTGAGGATGTTTTTTTTTTTTTTTTTTTAATTTTTTTCCTTTTAAAGATCTGAGTTAGTCTATAAAGCTTAGCATTGATGGGCAAACACAGCCCTTTATTGTCTGGGCAACTCGGCTTATTCTGTAGCGCGATTAGAGACGTTAAGTGGAGGAAGAAAGTGTCAAGGAGCCAAAGGTCGGCGATGCCCCGCCAGCTACCGCCGCATATAGACAGGAGGGGAAAAAAAGCGAGGCCTAAATTCAAGTCAACTCTTCAGTTTCCGTGTTTGACTCCGTCTGTAGCAATAATTGGAGAAACGAGTCCTCTGTGAACCTTTTCCCCCCATCGACAATCTGCACAAAGAACCCCCAGATGCAGAGCGCCCCTCCTTCAGCTGGCTCATTGTGCATTCCAAGGGATTGTTGCTCATGAATTTTTATGAAGTCCTCTCAAGTAGTGTGCAAAGTTCAGCCGTTGAATTAGACAATGGTGTTTTCCACTAATCTTCTTATTAGAGGGGAGAATAAACTGAGCGGCGCCGTTATCGAAAGACGAGAATGTAACCTTTAAAACGAGGTGGGCTCGAAATTCAGAGCTCTGGAAAAGCAACAGAACTGCGAGTTCTTCTCGACAACGTTGGGCGAAGAGTCGACACGAAGCGCGTTTTGGATGTATTTGGTTTTGTCCGAAGCCTTTGGAATCCAGTTGATTGAACATCTGCAACATGCAGTGTTTTATAATAAGTGTTATGTCTGTGACTTGTTGCTTTTATTCACATTCTTTTTCCTGTACGGACTGGAAAAAGACGTAGTCCTTTTGTAAGTTTTTTTTGACGGAATGAAGATGTCAGTTGTCTCACTGACAAACAAATCAGCAAAAGTTGTGTGAGATCCTAGGTAGCTTTGCAAGAAACCATAAGCTTCTTTTGGGACGTGAATGTGAAGAGAAAATGTCTGCTGAGAAAAGTCATTTTGGAACGTTTGTGAGTTCTGACATAGTCCAGTAAAAACACAGTCCCTTGCTCTACGCTTTGCTTCGTACAGACAGTCTGGACCCTTAGTTATTGAAAAACGATTGTTTCCTGGAGGTGAGGACTCTGTTGAAGTTTTAAATTTCACCGAAAAAGATGACTGTTAATGTTAATTCAAAACTTGGAAGTGTGTCCAACACGGACTGAACGGCTTTGTTCACTTCCATTGCTGCCATTTTCTACAACTACAGGCAGACTAAGACTCTAAAGCAGCTGAGAAAACTGACGTCATCGTTCACAACTTCTCTATCTGTTCACTGATTGGCCCGATAGAAAATGTGCCGGAGAGAATCTGAGTCAATGGGAGAAAGCCTGGAATGGGCAATGAAGGGAGATGAGAATTGAATGGAGTTGCACTGGAAAGGCAATGGCAAAGAGATATTACCAAAACTCACACTTTATCTCATTGTACATGTGTACAGTGACAAATAACATTAAATACCAATCCTAAAACTTTACAGAAAACCTCCACTGATGGAACTTAATTGTCTTTGGTTTGTTGAGAACAAGGTTGCACATTTTTAGCTTTAAGCTGTTTTTGTAAAACCTTTCCAGTGTCTGAACAAAAGTAACCTGGGATCTTTTAAAGCTTTTGTGAATTTTCTCAATAAGTCATTTGGATGCGACACAAAATTATTTTTAATGGAGTAACTCCCAAAAGTAACTCAGAGGGTTTTCTCAAAAAAACTTTTGTGACATGTGAGAGAGGATTGCTGCTGAACTTCTTCATTCCTATTTTTCCTTCACCGTCTCCCGCTGGGTTCAGTAAAAAGAAATCCAATCGGAGAAGTTGAATATTTTTGCATCTTGTTGCCTTTGTTCATGTATGGGCGCATTCGTACACTGCGCGAACCCATTAATATGCATCAATCTATTAATATCTGTACTCCACAAGCCATGATGCAGCTTTGTTCTCCTTAATTGACATAATTCGGACCACACTAGCATATGAAATGAACATGGCGCTTTGAATCGGCGAAGAGCTTGTAATGTAATAAGCGGTCTCTTCTAAATGGAGCCTTGACTCCATTTAAAAGAGGGCAGAAAATATGTGTGCACTCTTGCTTAAGGCTTTCATCTTGCATATAAATCATTCCAGCTCAAAGTGGGTGTTTGAGCGGCACAGATTTCAGGTCTTTGGGCGCAACGCTGCATCACCGGCCAAGTCTCCATTAATGACAGAGCTGTGCTTTGACAGCATGATGTAAATTAAGCCAATTCTTAATATTCTGAGAGCTGATAAATGTTGGCATGAAGGCTTCTCTGGCTCGTTTTGGAAGCCGTATATGTGACGCCATGTTTTTTTTTTTGTTTTTTTTTTTCTCTCCTACCCTTTCTGTTCTGTTCTGTTCTGTCCAGATACCACAGCAGCTGAACCCCCTGGCTCTGTACAGGTGTGAGCAGTTGGTGCTGGATCACTGCCATGCCCACCTGTCGCTGCACCACAACGTGGGCATGGAGCCCTCGGCCCGGGCGCCGGGAGGTCCGGGGCCGGCCCCGTACCACCCGGGCCTGATGGCCGCCCTCCCCTCCGAGCCGGTGCCGCCTCGCCCCCGGACTCGCTCCCACCGCCGGTGAGCTGTGCACCGACAGGCCCCTGAACTCCCCGTATTTGTGCAACACAGAGTCAGCGAACTGCTCAGAGGAAATAAAAAAAGAAAAAGGTTGTGTGGGAGGAAACTGGGACTGCTAACGGAGCAAAGGAGACAGCTAATCTGCCGCGGAGCATCCAGGATCCAGGGTAAATGGGAATGAAAGTTGGTTTTTTTTTTTTTTTTTTTTGTTCCCAGCAGGAGTATAAAAGGGGTGCAGCAGTATCGATCGGTGAGAGTCTGACCTACACGGCCCCACACGTCCTCAATTAAGCGAAGGAGGCTAACGAGTAACACGACTCCCAGCGTGTCCTTCGTCCCTCGCCAGGAGTAATAAGAATAGCATTTTTAATGATTTGTTAATCTTATTAAACACATTTCCTTGACTTGTCGTGATCTGGGAACCTCTCTGCTGTGCGAGTAATCAAGTGATTAACGCTACAAGCGAAGATGAGTCGCAGAACAAATGAAGGAGTGCCCAAAGAAAGTTTTTTCTGCTCTCTCTCTCTCTCGCTCCCTCTCCGACTGACTGAGAGTATTTTCTTTATAGTTTAAGGCAAAAAAATCAACAAAAACAAGTCTGAATATAGCAGACAGTAAGTGCCATATAAATTGTACAGCCTCCACTGATTTGTTGGCACTAAGTCTAATTTTTATGGTGACTTATGATGTGTGATGTTGATCCCTTTCACATTAGTTTATCACAGCGGAGAGAAAGTACCCACCAGGAAGCAGCACTGCAACACTCAGATATTTACTTTTCATCCCTCATTGGAATCACTCTCGTGGTTAATGGTTTCTGATTTCATAATGCATTATTAAACCAATTATCTGACTGTGCGCTCATAAAGCTACATGTGTGCTTTCTTTCTTTTTTTTTTTTCTTTCCTTACAAGATGTTGCAATATAATATGTGGTAAATAAAACTGTGGTAAATGATCGGTAACAGTGTCGTTCATCAAGATCGCTGGCTTCGACCCAAACAACTGTCTGCTGTATTTAGACGGCTGCGGAGGCGGATGACACAAAAGGAGCGGCGCGCTGGAGGCAAGGCTGTCGAACAACAAAATGTCTTTTTTTTTTTTTTTTTTTTTGCATTAGTAACTGACCTCCCCCAAACCCCCAAATGGTAACTCTTTCTTGCTTTTCTTCTCCTGTGACTCTGTGACCGTTTTCTGATGTAATAAAGTAAACTGGGACTCTCCGAGCTTCAAGGGTTTTCTGTCAAAGTATGACGTATTTGTACATTTTTGTCACCTTACGACCACGAATGTCTTGATTAAGGTTTTATGGTAAACCAACAGAACATATCTGTGAAGTGGAAAGAAAACAATCAACAGTTTTCAACTTTTTTTTTTTCTTTTTATAAATCAAACTGTGGCATGGATTTTTTTTCATGTTTTCTTGTCTCTCTTCCCGTCAACTCTGCCCACATTCTTAAAATAGAATCCCCACAGCATGACACTGCCACCACCATGTTTCACATTGTGGATAATGTGTTCAGGGTAATGTGCGCCATGCGTTTTCTTTCTCACGCAACGTTTTACTTGTTAGTTTTGTCTCCCATCTGTCTCGTGGCAAACGTCAATCTGGATATTTCCTGGTTTTCTTTCATTTATATCTTAATACTTTAATTCTTTTTTAGAGCTAGAAATGTAACTTTTACAAAAAAATCTGATGTTTTCATATTTGTTAAAACTGTCAGTAAAATATGAGGCAGATATTTGCAGGAATGCTCCTCTCCTGGTGGGAAAACAACCAATCAGAGCCAGTGGGAGGCTCTTAGTGCTGTCAATCATACATGTGTAGGCGCTGTGAAAGAAACAACTTCACATTACAAGATAAGAAGGAAGAGATAACAATGGATGGATGCGTTCCAATTAGGTGACTTCTTAAGATGGCTGAATGTACTGGGTTTGTATTAAGGGATATCAGAGTAAATAGGGTTAAGTGCAAATAGACTCCACATTTTCAAATTTCTTTGGGAAAGTGTTTGGAAACAATGTATTGAATTCCTTCCTCTTCACAAATATGCTTTTTTTTTTGTGGCACATCCATCACCTGAAATCCCATCAAATTTATCTTCATGTTTGTGACAAAATGTGGAGAAGTTCAAGGAGGGAGAACATTCTTGCCAGGCACCGTAGCGGCTCCATGCTCTTCATATTTTCACATTACGCTGTGTAAAAATGATGGAGGTTTAATTGTTACATAGACGTGATCTGTGTCAACCCACAGAAGAGTAAATATTTGAGTATTGTGTTGAATTACGTCTTCATCTGTTGTTGGATGTGTTGCTCCTGGTAAGTTGTGGTTTTGCTGGATCTAAACAAATTAATCTCTAAGAAAGTCCCATTTTCTTTTTAGCTTGTTGCTGCCGTTTGTTTTTCGTAATCTGCCATATGTGATATTTGAGTCGAGTAAGTGGATGCGGAGCATGCAAACGCCAGAACATCCGTGGTGTAGAATTGTCACATATATAAATAGGGAAGTGTGTGAGTGACGCCTTGTGAAATAATCAAACAAAGCGAACAAAAACACCAACAGAGGACCGCCTGCTGTGTGGGAGGCAACAAAAGCAGTTTGATATGCCAGGGACGGCCGTGTTTTAAGTAAACTGTTGAATCCGGCAGCCTTGGCTACTATCAGGGCCGCCGCTAAAGACCATTCAGAAATAATTTCCTTCTTTTTCTGCAGGAGCACAATCCAACATCGCTTTGTTTTTATTTTTAAACCCAATCTTTAATGTCAAGATGTTAAGAAATTATTTTTTAAACACAATTTAGCAGTGCCATAATTATTGGCATTCCTACAATTTCCATTATAGCAAATGTAACGTTTAAGTTTCAGATGTTTAAGTTGCACAAAGTAGCTGAGCACTTTTAATTAGAAATCCATTACTTCCTGTTTTACTGGCCCAATTCACTTAGTTTCTCTTCAAAATGGGAAAGGGAGGAAAAAAATGGCATAAAAAGGAGCAAAGTGAAGTAATGGTGGTAAGAAAACAAATGACTACAACAACTTTGAGTATGATAGAAAAAAACAATTTCTTTTTGTGCTGACTAAATGCGTTAGTGGTTGGATTTTTGTGCCATTTTAATGATGATAATGATTTTTTTTTTTACTGCAATACAAAATGAATGTAATTTTTGAAAACTTTTGACGCGTTTCCCGTCGATCTCAAGAAACGCTTCGGGCAGAGTTCCAGATAAACGAGCAGAACTCCATGGAACAAACACTTATTGAGAGGGACATGTAGGAGTCATCACAGCGACTACGGTGTTGGTTGTTATAGTTACGGTATTTATCCAGGATTAATCAGTCAGTTTATGAAAGAAGATGTACCAGCCATCTCAGAGGGTTTACACCGATACGATGAGTGGGGCAGATCAGGCTGAAGGCACTTTGCTTTGCTGGGAGTAAAAGCAGATAGCCAAACTTTTTTTTTTTTTTTAGCTCTACCGTCGTTTACAAAGCACATTTTCAATTGCATTTTTCACAAACATACAGCTGAAGGTTGTGTCACAGATAACCTGGGACCTCTGTGAAGATTTGTCACTTTCACATTTCTCCACACTCATAGTCAGTCCCCAGTGTCGTCCCGTCTCTGAGAGAAATAGAGCAAAACATTCCACCTTATTCTGAGGAGGCGACTTCCTTTGTACTCCTGCTTTTCAAACATGTTGAAACTGTGGCTCAATATGCCAGGGAGCCCAGGGTTGCATTTAAAGCAAACCATATGAAATGTGAAATTCTTGATGACTTCCTGCATAACATCCTCCAAACTTTAGACTACAGTCAGATGGACTAGAATAATTTTGACTCATTGTTTTGTGACATAAATTGATTTTTTTTTTATGTCACTAGAGACATTGGTTTAAATATGCTATTCTAGCTAAAATAAATAAATAAATACCATCATGAAATACTGGGAAACATTTTGCAGTGCCATAAGCTTAAATCCACACTTAATTCCTCCTTAATTTACTTCCACAGAGATTCAGCATCTTCTAATCCTAAAGAAGGGGGTCTCAATCAGCCATTTTACAGAGGCTTTGAAGGTGAGAAAACTTCTTATTCAGTTAGAAAAGACATCCCATGTATGAAAATTTTATAAAAAAAATTGGTGCATCTGCTATTATAAATACCTTTTGCCAATAAAAGCTCTTAGTCTCTGCAAGGTCGGAGCAAAGAGAGTCCAGTTTTACAGTAATCATAAACTTCTTCTAATCTTATAGTTGCTGACCAGATTTGTGCATGTTTCTCCTGGCATTAAGACAATTCATCTTTTTGCAGTCTAAAGTCTTTGAGGCTGGAAGGCTTCTTCTCCACCCAAACATCCTCCATCGAGTTAAAATCAGGATTGTTCTGTAAACATTAACGCCCAATCAGAAGAAACATGTCGGTTAAATCAAATGTTTATCTTAAACCTAGATCAGGTCTAAGATAAATATGAATCATCTTGGGCTTTATGTAAGAAAGAAACAAAGAAATGAACAAGGAAAGAGAAGAACAGTAAAAAAAAAAAAAAAAAACTCTAATTACATGATTGGCACCAATAATTAAATATTATTTAACCAATTATGTGGGTCTTCATCACCTTGAAAAATGTACTTGAATTAAAAGTTGGATTTTTGTGAAAATGTTCTTTGCAACAGCAACAGCAGATTATTTTAGGTTAAAGTTTTTCTCCCCACTGCTTTACCAGGAGTGTCAATAGGGCCAGCACTGTGTTACATCACACCGAACACTACAAGCCTCGCTGCTCTTTATTTCTCCCTCATTCATCAGCCTCTGCTGCTGCTGCTGCTGCTGCTACCAGAGTTAGTTTGGGGCTTATACTTTTAGCGTCTCTCCTCTTTACCAGGTTCTGGCCAAAGCATTCGTCTTTTGGATGCTTCTCCTTTGTGCTTTCAGCTGACTCAACCACTTCATTGATCGGGCCTTTACGTTTTCCTCTCTTAATTAGCTCATTTTCAGGGGATAAGCCCTGCAGAAAGGGATAAGCTTCTTTCATGTGCTTTTGTCTGAAATCCAGAATGCAAAACCCAATAGTTTTAACACTGCCGCATCACAAAACAAAAAAAAAACAAAACGCAACAATAAGAATTGTGATCTTAAATCTCCAGATGGTTGTTTTGCTCGTCTTGGTTTGAGGATCAATATTTATGTGTTCAGAGAATTATGCTAAAACATCTGCAACCATGAATGTATTTTATTGAAACATAATAAACAAT
>NW_015112624.1:644899-668009 GCF_001443285.1 Poecilia latipinna | reverse complement strand
CACAAAGCTTTACTATTTAATTGGGAATTTGAGGGGGAAGTAACAACATTACCAGTATTTTTATTTTTAACTATTTTTATCTAAAAAGTGTAAGTGGCATTTACTCTGATACCCCTAAATCAAATACTTAGGGGTATGTGCATGGTATCTGCAGGAAAAAAATATGCGGAGATGTTTCAAGCAGGATTGGGTTATAAAACAATATGCAAAGATCTGACAAAACTTTGTTCAGTTCATCCTCTAACGATGGAAAAATGTCACCCGACCTCAAGGCTTATGCTAACTCAGCAGCAGAGATATTTTCAGATTGTAAAATATGTCAAGAGAACTGGAATTAGTTGCACACTCACATTGCTTGTTGATATAGTCAAGAAAATCTGCTTAAAATAGTATAAGTCACCGCATAAATTTTATTAGTACTATTAGCAAGAGGCAAACACAATTCCAATGTTTTATATATATTTTTTAGACTTAAACTGACCGTGATGCCATGTAAAATCAAACGGTGAAAAGGCGGAACCAAAATAAAGACAGTGTTTCACCAGGACGCCTAAAGTGAGAAGCCCCGCCACCTCGCTCATCAGACAGATTTCGTGGAAGAAGACGGCAGCCGCTCCTTCATTCACTGAAGCAAATTATTCATGTTTCCAGGTTAGTAATGTGTGAAGCTGGTGAAAACATACGGTCGCTCGTACGGATAGAGCGACCGTATGTTTTCTACGCTCCTTCACCCTTACGTACCTTCCTTTGGGGGGTGGGGGGGGCTCCGATTTATGTTTTCGCATCCACCTGAATGATATGTAGTTGCGCCCCTGCTATTCTCAGCCACATATAATCAGTTTGAATCAGAGTTTAGTTATTATAGACGTCACAATCTCCCTCACTGTGTAATTGATTTCACTGTTTAGTTTTACAGTCAGTCATACAGTTATTCAAAGACTATGAGAGCTTAAATACGTACATATTTAATTATATATGGGGTAACGTTATTACAATTCAAGGGAATTGGTAGCCTTAAATCTGTGAGATTTAAATTTAGTGTGTTTTGATTTAACCTTTGATGCTGATGGGAACTGATGCTGTTTACTAAAGTTAATGCTTTACGGGTTTTTTTTTTAGTAACAAAAGGACACTGAAGAGGATTACACTGAGGAATGTTTATTGTATGATTTCATGATTTTGAGACTTGTAATAAAGAGACAGAGTTTGGGGAAGAAGACGGCAGCCGCTCCTTCATTCCCTGAGGCGATTTATTCACATTTCCAGATGTTTCATCCAGAGGAAAGGTGAAGCGGAGATGTCAATCAAACATCATTTGTCGCAATTGTTTCCGTCAATTTGTGTATTTAAGTGCGCTGTACTAGTGCAGAGTTATCACATACATTTGTATTTCAGTACATTTTGTGTCTGTGTTTAAAAAGATGAAACATTTTAAGTCAATTCAGCTCTGTTCTTCTGTATCGGATCGGTATTGGCTGATATGGAGTCTCAGATATCTGTATGGGAAGTAAAAAAAAAAAAAAGTGGATTGGTGCATCCCTTAAGAAAACCAAAAAAAAAAAAAAAACATACAGTCTGCTGTAAGCCAAGTGGGGGAAACTGCAAACACATGGAAGAAGGTTCTCTGACTACAAACCTGAACCTTTTGGCCTAAATCTAGAATGCAACGAATGGAGGGGGGAAATCTTTCAGCGGGGGTCAAACTGGTCAGAGTTGATGGGAAGATGGATGGGTGCATCGCTGATGCAGATCTCATGCATTATTCAGAATGTACCATGCCTGAAAGTCTTATATAAGTCCCGCTCACATGAAGCACCGCTTAACTACACTGGCTCTCCTTTGTGCCAGAATTGAAATTTTCCTCCATGTGAGGCGCTTCGTAAACGCTCCTCCACGTGTTCCACTTTAAAAAAGAAAAATCGGCCGCAATGCGAGATAAATCTGCTAATGACAACACTTTCTGACACATGACAGATTCACGCTGCAGGATTTACTGCTCCGTAGCCGCACACATAAAACAGTTTAATGACACTGATAGATTGTACAGTGCACTCACCACGAGTGCTCAGAAAGGCATTCAGGGACTCAGAACAACATGGTGACAGAAAGGGGTTCAACCTAGACGTTTTTGCATTGGTTTTACTCTAAAAGGCGGATGATTCATGTCTTTTTTTTTCTTATTTTCAATGAATGCCTTCTTCTGAAAGCGCTCCTTTTTCTTTCAAATCTACCCGCAAACTGGGAAAACGATCACCCACATTTTGTTTTCAAAATCCAGTGAGTGACTCATACAAACTCAAGTACAACATGTTTCTTTTTTTATTTTTTTTATTTTTTTTTCTCACACTCTGGAGGCTGTTGATAGATGATTTCAACAGGTCATGAAAGCACTTCTGGGAAACAGGAAAACATTTGCAATGCAGCACCCAATTAACATTTATTCAACCAATTAAATGTGATAGAAAATAAAAAAAAACTAACTGAAATGAATTTCATGCCAATGGCTTAATAAGAAAAACTCTCCTATCTTCTTCCAGAGGCTGACTGACTGTTACTCACATCCTATTCTGTCACAGGCTTAATTTGCAGAAATGAAAAGTGTCGAGGTAATGGCAACAGATGCTTCTTGGTTTGTTATTCACTTGACATTTTATTTATTTGGACAACATATTGGGTCTGTCTGGCGAGCGTGGTGGCATTTTCTTGGAAAGCACGCGCCAAGTCATTTTCCTTCCTCCGGAGCTGTCAAAGAGGAAGCTAGACAATGCAACGGTTTCGCCGTGCGTCGGCTCCAAGCGGGCTCATCCCTCATCTGGGTGCATCGATCTCGCGCCGACGTCTCACTCCTGCGGGACGCCGAGCTTCGTCGTCTCTCGCCCGCCGATAATGATTGATAATTGCGTTTAGGGAAAATGATCCGAATCCGTTCGGTCCAGATGTTTGTGATAATCGCGTCTTGAGGCCCACGTTTTCCCCTCCAGATGCAGAATAAGTGGATTAAAAGAAAAAGAAGAAGAAAAAAAAAACAATTACGAGGAAGCTAAACTGGGAAACTCTGAACAGATGTACGGTTCACCTCAAATTTGTGAGGTGGAATCTGCCGACTGCGCGTTGGCGCAGAAAACCTGCGTTTTGTCTCGCTGCTGCTGCTTCCTCCTTTGAGTCTGCTGGTGTTTGTTAAGTATTTTACTTTAAGGTCAAACTGAACTTTCTGTTCCTCCTCCTGGCCGTCCGCGCGCCCGCCGGTCTGTCATTTTAAAGTTGCGCTGCGAGCTGCTGCCGGGCAGGGCAGCTGTGAAGGCTCTTGATTTCCCCGGGGACTTCCACAGCAGCTATGGCCACACTTTGAGATTACCTTCACCATCTCACAGGCCCAACACGACAGCGGGGCTGCTTGTTGATTATATGACTGCCTCTCAAATCGCAGGGCAATAGACTGCTACCCTGATCAGTTTCAGGGTAAGAAATAAGATTCCACTTTAAAAAAAAAAAAAAAAAAAAAAAACGTTCACTTTTAACCGTCTCGTTCCCCAGATTCCACCGGCGGCAGGATTCAGACAGAACGAAGGACTGAATATGAATTTATTTATTCGTCTATTAGAGCAAGTTATTTCCTGGTTGGTCACTGAAACTGTGTGGAGACAAAGCTATTGTCCAGCAGCTGGATATTCTCATGCAGTGGAAATGGGAAACATGTTTCAGCGATCCAGCACCGGCCTCTGACAAAACCACTGCCAAATCTGCCCTCGTCAAAACCCTTTCATGTCGTTCTCCTCTTCATTAAAATAGCAATGAAAATCAGGTTTTGCATTTGCTAAAACTTATGTTTCCTCAACAGGTTTGAAACAATATGCTTTTGGGGGGGTTTTATCACCATTATCCACAAATATTAACAGACCGTGGCACAAAATGTATCCGTCCTCTTTTTGGATAGAATTTGTATCTTGGATACAAGATTTTACTTGATGAAATAAAATGTTGGCTCTTTAAAAATTACAACACAATTTCCTATAGAAGACATTCATCAAAAATTGAGAAGTTTTTTTTCTTTTATTTTCTTTTTTTTTAAAGGTTATGTAGCATTTTTGGCTCCAAACAAGGTTTTTTTTTGTTTGTTTTTTTGTTTGGCTGTGCTGAGGGTAGAAATGACCCTTTCAGCTGTAAAGGTTGCAGGTCCCTCATCTAAGCGGCTCCTCTGCAGCTCTGGCTGTTTTAGAGTCGATGTCTGGCTGGAAGGGGAGCCTCTGCTTCAGCCTCCAGTGTTTTACAGCCTTTAGTGGTTTACTCTGGTTGCTCTGCATTTAGCGCCATCCAACCTTCCATCAGCTTTTACCAGCTTCTCAGTTCCTACTGAAGATCAGCGTCCCTGTGGTTTTCTTCCATCGCCATCGTGATCCGAAGTGAAGAACGTCCATTTTGTTCACGCTTGTTGAGAGCTCCTTCTTTTAACACGTTTCTCCTGCAAACAAAACTTCTCACGACTGACTTTTGTTTTCTTGCCACTTTTCCACAAAGACCAGGTTTACAACTAACATTTAGCACGCCAGCAGACTCTCTCACCTGGGCTCCTTATCGCTGCAGCTCCTCCAGAGCGACCCTTGACCTGAACAGTAGCGTCTGTGTAGATTTGCAAACATAACATATTCTTTTTGATGTGTAAATGACAATGTAATGTTTAAATTGTTGATTTTTGTGTTTTTATGATGTAAAGCACTGAACTGTCTTGCTGCTCAAATGTGCAACACAAATAAAATATTATTTGATTTTCATTTTTGAGAGGCCGTGTTTCACGAGATGTTTGTGAACTTTTTTTTTTCTGTACTTCATGAAGGTGGATGGGTGACGAATATTACCAGATGTGAACATGTCACGTAAATATGCCAGATTTAGCCAAACAGGCTGGTTTTCATATGTAATTCCCTTGCAGGTCAATGGAAAGGTTTAAGAGAAATTACAATCGACAACATCAGACAAGACCTATCATTAATGACAGATTTCAATGTATTGCCAAAAGTAGTGTAAACATTTATAATATAAAGTCACATCCGTAAGGGGAAAAAACACGTAGAAGAATCTGTTAACAATTATTCAAGACACGAGTACAGTTGATGATCATCTGGTTCAAATAGTTCAGTGATTTAATATTTCTTTGTCCTAACCATAGTGTATTCCAAGAATTTGAAGCCTGACCAAAAAAATGTGTTTAATATTATTATGTACAATACATCAAACGTATTTGCATGAGTACTAATACACTGCATGGATCTACTACAGTTTCATTGTCTCTGACAGATGGATTGTTTGGCCCAAAAGTAAGAAAACAGACAAAAAGAGCCTTAAAGAGCTTTATATATATATATATATATACATAAATCGTATCTGATTTGATCCAGATGTTCAAATTGGTTAACAGGAGGAAGAGGAAACAAGTGAAATGATGTTATCCTTTGTGAAGCTGGTGGCCTGAGTCATCTGAGAGACATCTCTGGTGGAAAGGAGAGAAGACTGGGAGGAAATGCAGCCAGGACCGCTTGGACAATAAAAAGATTTGGATGTGCCACTTCCCTAACAGAGACCTCCAAGTCAGACCGAGCCGCTCTGAAAGGATTATGTAACTGCAGCATGCGGCTTTAGAAGTAAAACAGAACCTTTTGCTGTTCTGTCAACTTAGAAATTGGAGTGAACGTATGCAACAGGCTTTCAAAATGCAGCATTTGGAAAAACGCACAATACGCAGTGTTGTGGAAAAGTATTTCACCCGTTGTAGACGTCCTTTACGGCATTTCAGGTCATTTCAGGTCATCTGACAAATATTAGTGGATTAGGGGAAATAATGTGGAACCATTTCAAAATTTTGATTTGAACACTGTTAAATTAACAATTAACTTGGATTAAATCCATTTTAACGAGAGCTTACTTCAATTCAATCAGGCTTGATTGCCGCCAGGCCGGTAGAAACCAGAAAATCCCTTGAGGTGGAGAGTCTGTCTGTCAACGGAGGCGAAAAGATCCCAAAAAGGGAAGACAAACTGCATTTTGAATTTGCTCGGGTTATGTTTGACAGGTTTTAATGTCTGTTTGACAAAAAAGCAAAAACACAGAAAAAAATCTCTAAGGGGAAGGGCTTTTTTTATTTCTAAAATGGATCCCCGTTGGATGAAATCATAAAAATAAAAAAGGTAAAACCAACCAACTCTCAACAATCTGTGTGCATTATCTACAGTGGAAAGAGGAGGGAAAACACAGATTTAAACCCATTCTGTGGTTTTAGACAAAGATTCTTCTGCCCAAATGATTTTTTTTTATCATCCAATCTATTGCCTGTTGTGCATAGATGAGAAACAAAATCCCTGGAAAAATGCTTTTTCTTCACTCAAAATAATAAGCAATTCCCACGAGGACGATATTTTTTTATTTTTTAGGTTTAATATCTAAATCCAATATGAAAGCACAGGCTTCTCCTTGATTCCACAGATTTTCTGTGCCGCGCTGAACAGAGCTTCGGCAAGCCCAGCTGGGAAAACGACTGTGGCGTCCTAAAGACGGGGCCGACGCTGGTCTGAAAGCACACACATTTGGCGGCAGCGGTGATCGAACCGTTTGGATTAAAAGCAGTTAAACACCGAAGTTAGATTTAAAATCTCAAGCTGGTGCCACAGCTGTTGGAGCCACAGAAAGCCGGGATAACTGAATGTCACTTGATTTCACTGATGTGCAGGATCGCTCCTGATCAGTGCTGCACTTGATATGAATAAATAAATATATAAAAACATCAACTGTGCTGAAAACATACTCCAGCCTGCACTAGATGCATGGCATTAAAGGCTCATTTACAAGATACGTGCTTCCTTCAGGGTTACACATTGAATGCGTCATATAAAACCTTATAAATGTAGGAAATCCACTTTCCCATTTAGCCAAGAGGCAATTGGGTCATTTTTTTTCTTTCTTTTTTTTAAAGATTTCTCCTGAATGCATTTTTTAATGATGACGTTAATGCTGGCTCAAAGGTAGAAAAAGTAGGTCTTCAGTTATTGAGTAACCTTTTTGAAGCAGTAAAGTAAGAAGAGGCAGCTATAGATCTTACATCCAAAACTCAAAGCTGCCTTGGTGTTTGCGAGACTCGGCGGTGTGCTTAAAGTTCCTCGCAGGGTACGGAGGGCCTCAAGTAATCCTGGCCATTAAATAAATGCCTTTCATCCCACTAGAGTTTGAAATTAAGACAAACTGTGATCTTTTGCGATAAGCCAACACAAATTAGTGAAAGATTGTGAAGTTAAAGAAAAATTAAATAGTTTTCAAAGTTTCTTGACAATAAAATAAATCTGAAAAGTGAGGCGTGCGCTTTAGATTTAGCTCCTCCTCAGTCAATACTTTATAGTCTTTTGGGGTATGACTCTAATACCTTTATGTCTAAAGAGTGGACATTTCCCCCATTCTTCTTTGCGAAATAGCTCAAACTCATGCAGTTTGAATGTCCCTGATCTCTGACTTAATTAAAACTTGCCAGATTTTCATTTGGATGCCAGTACATAGACTGAGCCATACTAGACAAGAACATGCTTTGATCTAAACAGTATCTCCTCACTGAATCAGACATAAAACATAGCTACTTAAAACACAGCTAACTAGGTAGATAAAACTCCCTAGGGTTGCTGGGTAGACTAGATAAAAACCTACATAGCTATTGTAGTGTGGTAGCTAACTAGGTAGATAACCCTGCAAGTAGATAACTAGATACAAACCTAGATAACTACGGTAGCTTGGTAGCTAGACTAGTTTCTAGCTACCTTTGTTAGCTCGCTAGGTAACTACGCAGCTAGCTACCTAAATACCCTGGATAGCTAGAGTGTCTATCTATCTGTCTATCTATATCGATCTATTTGTCGTTAGGAACAAAACATGAAGCATCTCAAGAGTTTTTTAGTTTTTAAGGCAAATAGAGCTGGAACCTCAAACAATTTGATTCAACTTATAGCTCTGCACAGGGAGGAGGAACATGAAATAACAGACTCCTTCCCTGTGGAAAAATATAAAAAGGAAGCATCAGTAACGTCTGTTTTAACCAGATGCAGTGCAGAGTCTGGCACATTTATTTATTAATTTATTTATTTTCTTGATAGTGCAGTCGCCAAGAAACACAAAAAACTTGTCACAGTCTGTGAGCCGGTTGCTAACTCCTGTCAGAAGCTGCTCCTTTGTACTTTCACCCTTTACAACGCTGCCAGCTGCATCGTCGTGTTTAATCTGACGCACACACTGTGCTAAGGTTTAGTCGGCGCTTCATTAGGCTGACTTTCAGACCTATATTGTTCCTAAATCCATTCCATTTCTGGCTGCTCTCCAATACGTAGTAATTATGCTGGTCAACATCAGCCGCTCAGGGCACAGATTGGTATTTGTACGGAGGAAAAAGGTTGCTAGGCAATCCTCCGAGATCTAAGGAAAGGTCTGTACAAGATGTGGCGAAGACAGAGGGGCTGGCAGTTACCGGGTAAATTACAAGTAGACAATCAAAGTCATATCACACTGAGCTCGGGTGCAGAACGAGAGGAGCAACGATGCCGTTCTCCCTACCCTCTCCCCCTTCCTCACAACGCCGCAGGCAGACGCCCGAAGTCATCAGCAACATGAACAATTAAGTGCACTTCATAAATTAGTCTGTGGGTGATCATTTTGTTTAGAAACAAGGAGGAAAGGCTCAACGGTTATCACGCCCTATTCATGATATTACAAGCTCGTGTTCAAGAGTGACACAGTCAGAAAAGCTTTGGATGTGGCTCTGAGCAAACCGCTTTGATTCTGAGTGGGACAAGTGAAGGAGGTGGTATAAATAGGTTCACACTCTGTGGAGACGGAGTGATTCCCGACTCCTCCCGCCCTTCTTCCCCTGTCTCATAAGCATCTGAAAAGGAAAAAAAAAAAAAAAAAAACGAAAAATCCCACCAAGAATAAAATAACAGGCCATTGGTGGAAAGTCTCCCAGCCGGATAAGTTCACCCGGTAACACGGCACCGAGGGGCATCTGGAGTTTAGATGTCTTTCATCTTAATACACAGGTGTGGCTGTACGCCCTGTGGAGTGTGCGGGGATTTATGGCTGGGAAGACTGTAGCTGTCATGTCCCCGCAGCAGCACCAACCACCACTGCTCAGCATCTCTGCCAAGGCGCAGTTTACTCTGCCAGCACCAGCCTTGCATCCCAATGAGCTGCATGCAGGAAATGGCTAATGTTACAGCCTCCTTCGCCATGTATCCTGGGATATGAGCTCAATTAACTTAACATAAGCACTGTCATTTGGGATGAAAACGGATACAAGCCTCATACTCAGCATACTCCATAATTACATTTTGAGTGCCAAGAAAAGCAGTATGGACTGGATGTGATTGATAACTTTGATATTGAAATTCTTTGTTTCACACCTCCCCTGTTTTGCCTGCAATCCATCTTTCAGTGCCTGGTATGTACGTACAGGGCAGGGCATTCAGAGTGATCTCAGGAGTCGGGAAGAAAACCGGAGGATGCTTCATCAATTTTAGAGCGCCTCGCTGATTTACATCTCACCAGCAGAAGGCAATTCATGGCTTGTGGAATTCGCCGTTTTCCTCTTTTTTTTTTTACACCGCCCTACATGACTGGGCATCTATCACAGCAGCTCCAATCAACAACCCGAAACGGATGCAAGGATTCATTTTTGATTGAATTTTTTAATTAGCAAGGTTGTACCAGTTTGACTTTGTTTGGAAGTTGTAACGTCTGCCGTGGTGGGTTCACGATCGGGCGGTCTTTACCTTAGAAGCCTTTTGGGTTATTTTGTCTGCCTGGAATGGACTCAAACACCTCGCAGGAGGGAAATCCATTAAAGGGTCTCTGAGGACACTGTCGTTTTATCCCAGTCTGCTTAATCCGTAGAAATGACATCCATTTTTAAGCTCATTGTGTATTTACAAAGGGGCAATAGCACATTTCCTAAGCCTTCTACAGACGAATAAACTGTCAAATATGGAAAATGTATTATATCTATGGTATCTTTCATAATCCAAGCTGTCGCGCGCGCGCTCACACACACACACACACACACACTGACCCACTTATTAGATATACCTTGCTAGTTCCAGTTTGGACTCCCTTTTGCCTTCAGAAGAGCCTTAATTATTCATGGCTTAGATTTTACCAAGGTGTCAGAGACATTCGTCAGAGATTTCGGTCTGCACTGACGGGATGGCGTCACACGGTTGCTGCTGATAAGTTGGCTGCACATCTGTGATGCAAATCTTCCGTCCCACTAAGAATCAAAGATGCTCCGCTGGACCGAGATCTGGTGACTGTGGAGGCAAACTCCAGACTGAGATTATTTCAGCTTTGAGACGTGGTGCGCTGCCCTCGTTGAAGAAGCCATCAGAAGTTAGGAACACTGTGGTCATATTCGACATATTGTCTTGGTAACAGGGTTTCAATTTTTAGCTGCTTTTGCCTTTTCTCATCGTCTCAAGCCTGTCTCCCTATTTTCCTTTGACATGGACAGAGGTATCTCAGAAAGCGGCAAGTTAGAATGAAGACATAGTTGTTTTATGAAAATCTTATTTTAAAAAGTTTCATTTTGATCCCTGAATTGCTATTAATTACTATAGAAGATTAAATATTTCATTAATTGGGCACATTTTTCACCATTTTCCATTTGTTATGCTGATTAAATAATCTAAAACGTGTCTCCCATTTCTGTTTTGTTACCTTGTTTCAGAATCACTCACTAAATTGGTGAAATTATTCTTTAATCTCCAGGAAACGTGTCATTACATCCATTGCTTATTATATCTTCAGCAGTCTTCCAGGAACACTGCACTTTCCGTGTTGAGAGAACAAGCGCGACAGAGCCTCTTTAATAACGGCTAACTCACCGTTTCTTAAACAGACGTTGTTTTCTCATCTGTCTTTTCAGGGCCTTTAGATGCCGTAGCATGTTTGTTGCTCGTAAAGCCCGGGGGGCATCGTGTATATGCTGCAATGAACTGATTTATTAAATTGTTTGCTTCCCAGCAGCCACAAATACCCCCCCCCCTCCACTCCTGTAATACACGGGAGCAGGAGACTGTTGATGGTACATCAGTGCCACACAATGACAAATCGCTTCAAGAGCGTCCAAGAAAGAGAGAGGCCTCGCACATCTGGCACAGGAGTCACTTTGTTCGCTACACCTGTACTTACAGTCACGGTCAGGAGTTCACGTTCCCCCCTTATGGGCATGAATGTCATTACGATATGGGGGGTTCTGATGATTTATGACTGGTGCATTTCACTTTGTGGAATAATAACAGTCTACAACAGCTGGGTGTGCGAGTTTCACTTAACATGGATTTTTTCTAATTCACATTATGTCACATACATCCTAGTTATTTGGCTAAATGCCAGCTATCAAGCTGCAACTTGATCACACCTTTTTTTTTTGTAATAACAATAAAAGCTTCAATCACAATATATTGATAATGCAGCCATGGTGCTAGCGCTCATCATCTGCTAGCCAACAGAAGAGACATCAGAGTCGTATTCAAGCGCTGGAGCAACAAGCCTCTTGTACTTGGGAGCGGCTACATACGCGGCGTTTTGGAGAAATTGTAGTTGCCGATTTTACAGAAGAGCTGTGGATTCGACACGATGGAATGACACAACTTTTTATGAACTGTGTGAAGCTGTGAGACTCTGGAGGAACCAGCTGCACAAAACAAAAGCAAACCATCTTACTCCTACCACTTCCTGTCGTCTTTTTTGACGTTTTGGCCAGTAGTAACGTCCAGCTGTTGTTCACGTGACTAATATGATGCTAAAGAAGTGTTTCCATTATAGTTTTGTCAAATATTTATATTTCAGTAAAGCTAAGAAAAAAACCCTGCCAAAACTGTTTAACAAAAAGCGTGAGTTTGGTTTGAAATTGACATTTTTCAATTTGCACAATTCTTCTTTGCCTCTCTCTAGACCTGGACTATTAACTCAACCACTGAATTAAATATTACTGATAAACTGTTTACCCATAGTGGAGCCAGATTATTGTACTTTGTATTTTTGTGTTTTTTTCAATCACTTAAGATGTTAGATTATTCCAACCGTAGCAATGAAACAGATCAATGAAATCTTTCAGAGCTGAAAAGTGTGGATGGTATTCATAAATGTTCGTAGTAAATCTATACGTTCATAAGTCTTTTGAATCGAGCTTTCTCTGTCATTTCATCTCTCACTGCTGAAGAGTAAAACTGGTCAAACACAACTAAACGAATCAATCAATCAATCATCAATCAAATTTTATTTGTATGGCACATTTCAGCAGCAATGCATTTCAAAGTGCTTTACATAATTAAAATAAAAACAGCATGCAATAAACAGTGAGAAAGAGATTTAAAAAACATCATTAAAACTTAAACAGTGAGAAAGAGAAATAAAAAGCTGTAGAACTTTAGTTGAGACGCCGTCAACTGGGACTCCAACCTCTCGGACTTTAGCCAAACGTCACAAACGAATGACCTCGTTTGTGACGTGCTTGGCTGATTCTTTAGTTTTGCAGTGAAGCGTGTATGTATAGAAATATTCCCTCCATATAAAGACCTGCAGAGTCAGCTTGGTGAAAGTCTAGATATGAATCATCTGTTCACAGTTTGATGTAAACCTGAGACACAAACTGAAATTGTTTCTCAGCAAATTCATGTATTTGGTGAAATTGAGCAACATTACCATTTTAGAACAAATTTAAGTTGAGATGCATAACTTTATATAACTACAGTCAAATCCCATTTAAGGTTCAGTTCATTAAGAAACATTGATGTCTATTTATTTGATCTCAGGAAAGAAGAAGTTTAATTGCAGGTAATTAACCAGAATTAGCTTTCAATTAATTTAAAGCTGAACATTTACATTCTAAGCAACAAATTAGGTCGCCCTGGGTTTTCCATTTCCTAACTCTCTCCACAAGGCCTTGGTGGATCTATTGGCAAGTTTTTTTTGTCGCAGTAATGTTCATTGTCATGTTTCAGAACCCATGTTCAGCTTTAATTTTGTTTTCATATCGTGACATATTTTAATGAAGTGCCTCTGATGTCCTGCACATTTCATGGTGGACTGCATGATGTTGAGCCGACCAGATCCAGATGAACCAAACCGTGCTGACTGCCCGTCACAGATTCATAGTTTTAATGTCCTTCTGTTAGAGAGCAATGGCTTTCTCTTCGCACATATCCCATGAATTCAATCTTTTTCTCGTTTTACATCTCTGAAAAATTAGTAGCAACAACCTAGTGTAGATCCTGTGGTAACATTTAAGGGTCTTTGGAAACGTGTATCTTGCAGACCAGACATATAGAACATACTGTCAGTCATTTTGACTGTCCTACACTTGCAGACTTGCACTTGTAGTGAAACTCTGATTTAAATTTTAAAATTTTTAGCTCTCTCTAAACCCTTTGCCAGCTTCACAAGCAGCCACATCTGTGTGTAATTTTATCAAATTTCCATAGGAATAAAAACAGGTTGTTGTACACAACAAACTCTGCAGAGTTAAATCAAAACTATGCCAAATCTATTTGGTCCTTTTCAGATCTGGTATTAATTTAACTCCTGCAGAGTTATTTCAACAATAGTTTGAGTAGTTAAAACTATTTCTAAGTGTTAAAATTACTCAATTTCTTGGGAGTTTAGAAACTATTTTCTGTTGATGTTTTCAAACTTCTGTTACCAAAATTCAGTTTAAAACTAAGTTGCCCTGTTCAGATTTGAAGGCTGTTTACAGAACATAAGTAAAATGTGATGGAAATAAAAACATTGGAAAACTATTGAAGATCGTTTTTATACTCTGATTCTCTTTATCTCCTAAAATATTATCTCCTAAATATGGTAAGAATTCACTGAATTTTATTTTTGATGACCATCGTATCTTGCAGCTAGTTTAGATGGTAAGACGTCTGAATGGATTTTGCACCGACAGAAGTCAGAAGGTTTTTACATTTTTGAAGCAAACCTCTACAAACCAACAAGCTGTAAAAGCACAGATTGGCCGACTGCAACAGCTGGATGCAGGTCTGGAAAAAACAAGAAAGCATCTCTCAATTTTTGTTGCAGAAAGAGTCACTTGTCACAAAGCCTTCCTTTGGGCTATTTAAAGTTATGAAAGAAGACTGAAGTTACCAGAGATGTTCACAGCACCAATATGAGCATCAGGCAAAATGGAAAGTTTGACATAGCACCACATATAGAACTTTTTTAAAAAAATAAATTCTTTATAAAATAGCTTCAGAACTGCCTTCCTGCATCTAACACGTGTTGTAGACTGAGCTGCAGATCTGGGAACAGCTTGCACCGGGGATTTAGTTGGCATCTCTACTAATTGGACTGATTCACAGTGATGAAGAAACAAATCAGATGACGCAATAATATGTCAGTTATGATTAGGCATTGGTATTTTTGGTGCTTAATAATTTGAGGTTATGATATGGGACAGAGTATCTGAATTTTCTTGCAAAGCTAATGAAAATATATCACATAGTATAGTAGTGATAATATCACCTAGTTACTGGATTGTTTTGTAATCAGTTGTGTTAATTAACAAGTTAGATGTTTGTAGATATGGGCACCATAAGGAGATTTTTTTTTTTTTTTTTGGCAAAGCCTTACCGATCAGACATTTTCTGCACTCCTGTTATTTCTGTGAATGAGACTCGACCACTGACCAGGTTTTTGTTTCCATCCATGTCTGTGCATCGTCAGGTGACGATCTCTCTCGGTTGGCTCCGAACTTCTTTTGAAATGAACACCTCCTGGTTTTGTTTCTGCTGAGAACATTTTGGCCTTGAGTCAACAGCTTTAAGCCAGAAAGACGTTTTCAGTGATTTTGTTTTGGAACTCGCTCTCTCCCTGAAAAACTTCTGCAACAGGATTTGAGAAAAACACTTGAAAATAACATTCTCTAAGCAGAGATGAAGCACACTGTTTTTTCCCCCTAAAACTTATATTTCTGAAAGAAAAAGGTTTTTTTAGTAGTGTTTTTTAATATTCTAATATTAAATTTTATGTTTTCATTCGCTGTAAGACGAAAATATGGACATATTTTTGAAGACATCTGACTGTGTGCAATTAATATGCAGAAGTTTTACTTAGTGAATTGAGTTAATGAGATGAATGAACTTTTTAATAACAGTCTGGCTTAATGAATGTTACAATCTATTATAAATGTCTAATGTTGCACAGCAAAAGAACTCAGAAAAGAGTTAATGAGAGGAACAATGAGAAACTAATGTTTAAGTTTATTATAAGGGATGATGGCAATTTTCATTTACTGATGATAAAATTAATAAATATTAACAAACTGGCAAGTAGAAATTATCAATTATTGTATTTATGCTCAACTAATTAAGCCCTAACCCACCCAGAAACGCTGTTAGTGGTGCTGATGGTCCTAACAGGAAGAGGGGCCCCACATCTAGTTCTGCTCAAGGCCCCACACAACCCTGGGCCGGCCCTGATGAGTAATTATTAATTATTACAGTGATTACTGTTTCCTTCATTATTTTAGTGACTAAATCTAATAAGATCATCCACTTTACAGGTGAAGTGTTGCTGTTGTGATTCTGAGAATAAATATATATTCACAATGTATTCCTCTGATAAATACGCACCTTGGACATAAAGAAAATTACCTCATAGAAAGATTTTGATGTTTTTTTTTAGGATTTTGATAAAGACAGTAGTTTCTTGATGTAGTTTTCTTCTAGTATCGTAAATAACCATTTAAAACAATTTATATTGTGCATGGCATTACATTGTTACTGTATATTACATGGAAATTACATCCGTTCTGTATGCAGGTTGTGGCAGCTAAAGACTGCTGGAGAGTTTGGCTAAAGAGAGATTTATTATTTAGAAGAAGGAAAAAAAAATATTCAAATTCCAGCAAGGGGCTAAATAACGTGGCAAACGCGATATTAGAATAAACGCTGGTTGAGTGACCTCGGCTAGCGACCAGATGTAACGTCTCCATGCGTTTCCTCGTCCCATATGTGGAGCCGTCGCTTCTGCGTCTGGAGGCTAAAAATGATGAATTGCTGGAAGCCCGCTCTCAGTTTGTCGTCAGCTGCTAAATTCACATTTAAACTGAAGCTGTTTGTTTATATATATATATATATATATATATATCTTTCAACTTATTTATCTGAAGCATTAAAAAGAAACTAAATTTAAAAAAAAAAAAGAAAAACAGCATTTTGTAAGTGAACAAGCCAATATGATTTTTTAGGCTGAATGAACCGTCTGAACTCAAGTTTCCTTGCTCTATTCATACTTCAAGAGGATGCATTTATTTGCCCTTGAATAAGTTCTTAATGTATTTTTTAATTGCTTATTCTGCATTTCTCCTTGAATTCGACACGTTTATGTTCTACAACCATTTCCAGGTCTTTCAGGTTAGAGGAGCCACTGCTTTCTTTATGTTGCTGCATTTTTCCCCCCTTAGCCTGTTGACCAGAGAAGTGTGTCATATGGTGTCTTAGGAAAAGAGGATTACATTGAGATCCTACAGAAAAACATCAGACCGTCCACAGGAGGGGAAAAAACCCAGCTGTTTTCATGTCGTTGACTCATCTCCATCAGCAGAGCTTGCAAGTTTTCATGTTTCATTTTTAATTCATTTTATGAGCGTAATTTAAACATTTGCTAGCCTGTCTGGGCGGGTCACGTGTCTCCAGATGCTTAGGGCTGAACCAGCACCCGGCTCTGCGTGGCTGCAGACGGAGACGGATGCAGAAGTCATCGCATCATAGAGTATCAGATGTGTCAGGCGGCCGAAGCGCCCAAAGATCTACAGCGTGTAAACATACGGGATCGGTCTGGGCTTGCAGGCGATGTGATGCAATAAGTCAGTGTCAGTAAGTCTGAAAGCTTCAAAACGTGTCCAACGAATGATGAATACGACCATCAGATCAAGTGAAATTATTCCTTTGAAGGTTGTTGATGTTCTTTGTAACGCTGGAAAAAAAGAATGGAGCTCCAGCTTTTAAAAAATGTTTAACATGACAACTTGATAAAAGTCATATATTTACATGGATAAACTTAATCACTTCTAGCAAATGAATTAATAAAAAAAAAAAGTTGGATCACCTGGTTTCTTTTTTCAGTGAATGATTTAGTTTATTTTAATAATCTGGGCATTTTTAAGCTGTTGATCTCAGAGACTATGACTATAAACTGAATTCAAAATACTTGCAAGATGCACATTGGTAGGTTATAACAGGTAAATAATAAACAGTTAATAAATAATTTACAAAGAAATAGCTAAAACAAATTAAAAAACAGATTTATTTTGTTCTATAAAGGATCAGTTATATGTTTTAGTCTGCTTTTATTGTTTAAATCATCTTGGAGGCTTGAATTAACTTCAGACTTTTTCAATTGCAGTTGTGCATTATGCTGCCATTATTATTATAAAATAAAATAAAAATAAAGAGAGCCTAAATACACTCTACATATAAGCAGTTCAGTTACGGATGGACCGAACCACTTTTTTCACTTCCGATACCGATATGTGATATTTAGTATCGGCCGATACCGATCCGATACAGAAGAACTGAACTGGCCTGAAACGTTTCTTCTTTTGTTTTTAAACCCAGACAAAAATGTCCTGAATTGTAAATGTATGTGAAAACTCTGCACCACTTGAATGCACCAATGGTTTCACAGGCGTGGTTAAACGTGAAAACACAATTTTAATTTGTTCAGTCTGTGCAATTAGTAGTATAACAGCCAATGTAAAAAATTAATAAACTGAAACTCATAAAAACAACAGGTTGAACACCTTGATCAAACATGGAAAAACTTAAACCGAAACAAAACTTCTTTCAAATGGTTCGCAACTAGGAGTTCTAGATATAATGTAAAATAAATAATAAAGTATGGTTTTATGCTCAGAGCATAGAAACAGTCTGAATAGATCTGCACTTATGGATCAGGAACATTTTTACTGATTCGTGATCTAGAATCTTTGTTCAGTATCGAGATCAATACATATATTAATACCTTATTATCTTAAATTAACATTTCTTGTTGAAATCGTCTGATAGTGTCCATATGAATGCAGTGTTAGGTGATATTGTTAGGTAGGCTCATCTTGTCATCATGTTAACGTTGGCTGAGTCTAATTTCAATCTGCTGTAAATTAAAAGTCACCCCAACAGACTCACAGTCCCTTTTACTTTCAGGCTGAAAAAGCTTTTCAGTTTCAGCTTTATCCACCCGGATCTGCTTTTTTAAAGCGTCCCAATAATTTACATATCCTCAGAGATTTCAGACTCAGATTGCTGCATTTCTCTTTATACTCATTTTGATTGAACAAAAACTGGAGGACAATCATTTTTGCTTTTAGATTGTAAGGCTGGATACACAGGTTCATTATCTTCTAAATCTCCTTTGAGCCAATTTAGCAGCGGCTCAGGAAGTAACGGTTGAATCCTTTGTAGTGTTGATAGAGGAGAGACATCCGGAAGATTCAGCCGACCACAAGCTGGGCTGTAACCTCACTACAGCCTCGCATTTCTTTCCTCACATTTCTAGTTTTTTTTTTTTTTTTGTAAGAAGTCTCATTTAGCTGTAGTGAAGCTGCGGGGACTAAATAGAAAAGTTCACAGAATGCATTTTGTTTTGATGCGTAAGTGGATCCACAGTGGAAGTGAGTTTCACTCCCAGCGTTTCATTATCTGGAGCTTTAAATATTAAATTGAAATAAATTAAACCCTCTGACAGGAATGCAACACAAAGATATTTATATTTTTAGCAGTATCAACTTCTCTCATCGTTTGTGAGAGAAACTTTTTTTTTCCACTCTCTCTTCTTTTCAGCTCTCTGACTTATCGCAGCTGTCTTGGCGTCCGCCAGACCATTTCATCACACGGACCTTTTACTTCCTGTGCTTGGGATCTTTGTCCTGCTGCACGACCCAATTTCAGCCAAAGTTTCAAAGCTGGACAGATGGCCGCACGTTTGGATCTCGACTACTTTGGTACGCATCGAAGTTCACAGCTTATTCGGCAACTGCGAGGCGTCCAGGTTGCCGTGGCTCTGGATAACGAGCCCCATGCACCGTTACGCTGTGCGGGTTCATCTGGTGGCCACATGCTGTACAATCGTTACTGAAAAGATTGTACGTAATGTTACGCACACATTTTCAGCAGTGTTGTTCGCTTATATGATACCTTATGAAAGTGTTTTTGTTTCAAATGCTAACATCTGTGTATTTTATTGGGAGTTGAAGTGAAGATCCAATAACAAAGTTCACACTCGTGACATAAAAGAAAATCAACACAAGCTTTTTAAAAATATATGTATATATATTTGCAAGAAACAAATAAAAACCTGAAAAGTAGACATGCATCCAGTTCTATTTAGTGTGATACCTTTAAACAAAGTCCATCCTAAGAAAAATAAACCCTCTCCTGTGGCATGGTGCTGGCACTATCATGCTGTGGTTATACTTCTCAGCGTCATTTCAGACATACAGATAAGAGACCCAATGGAAGAGTTTAGATCCAAGCAAATTAATGTTTTAGAGTGGCCCAGTCAAAGTCCAGACCTAAATCCCGCTCAGAATCAGTGGGCAGGACGTCATATTGTTTAGAGATGCTCTTCTCTCTAACCAAACTTGAACATTTTTGGAAAGAAGACTGGATGAAAACGGCCTCCAGATGTGCAAAGCAGGAAAAAGACGCACCAAGAGTTCCTGTCGTACACTGAGACGCTGCATTGCACTTTTCAAAATTGTATTTGTAAAGACAAATATTGTGTGGTTGAAAACACATCTATCACCTAAAACACCAATAAAACACACCAACCTTAGTGGTTCAGACGGGGACGAGAACTATTCCTGCATTCATCATCTTCTATCGGCTCTGCACAAACAGATGCTTTGAAAAAACTTAGTCCGATCCTGTAGTCAATAATACTGTAGCAAATTCAACAAAATTTATTACCTTTTCTTTTTTTTTCTTTTTTTTTACCAAAAATCCAATTAAAGCCTCCTGACTTCACTGCTTTCCGGAACGACTTCTGTGTCAAATGAAATATCACAACACGTTAAATCAAAAAGCAAAGCCATGTTCGTATGACTCAACACAGCGGGGCGGCATGCCTTGTAAAACACAATCAGATTTCAAGCTATTAAATGTATGTCTGGTAAAGTAGTCATTCCCCCCCACCCCGTTTCTGTGCCAGACAATCCCCTCTCCCAAATAAATAATAAATAAATAAATGTCCAGGCCTTCCTGCGAACACCGGCTCTCTGTACGGCCGCGCACAGACACCTGGCATACCTGTCAGCTTCAGAGATCGCCCACACGCCATGTCAGTGTTTGGCTGTCTGACCCGAGAAACAGCTCATCGACTGCCGGCCTCCGTGGACGAGCTACTACACCTCAAACCGCACGAGGACTCGCCGCCCCCACTGCCACTCAGCCGCGTGCAAATCCATCACACTTATGCGCAGCAGGAAGGAGCTTAAAGCTGCACTTGCGAGTTCAGAGTCAAGGAGCCAATTTTCTGCCAATTCACAAACACAAACGGAGAAGTTAAAAATCTGCTTTGGTTATTCTTGTTGACGAGGTCCGTCTCAAAACAATGTTTGCTGGACTCGAAGGTAGAATGTGTTTCTGGCTGCTGTGTGTGTTTACAGAGGACTCCAGCGTGTCGTGAGTGGGATAAACCGGTTTGTTTTTTTTCTTTCTTTTTTTTTTTCGTGACAATTTTCCCTTGTATGCACAGCAGCTGTGAGCTGTGCTTCCCTGCTAGCATCACATCCCCCTCTCTCAATTACATCTGGGACCGAGATGACCTGTGGGCTGTATACATAAATCTCTATCGGTGCCACGCAGGTTTGTGTGGGCTCACAGAGGGAGTACGTAACACAGGTTAGAGGTAAGAAACAAAGAAACCACAGATAAAGGGAAAAAAGTCAATCGTGATCCAGCATTGCTGTGCAGAAAAAAAAACAGCCTCTGCTCTCCCTGCAAGCCTCCTTTTCATTGGTCCATTTACTTAATTATATCCTCTTGTAATATTGTTTGAACTGAAAACAAACAAATGATTTGATTTACAGGCTTCACAGCTTGGTCTTACCCGGTTGTTTTGAGAGCCTCTCAAATTTGTGCTGCTGGTTGAGTACGAATGACTTTTGTTGTTTTGTTTCACCCAGAGGAAAAAAAATATTCACACCATTTGGATATTTCATGCGTTTAGCAGAGGTGTGCGACTGCATATTTTGGTATCGATACGAAACCAAGTAAATACAGCATCAGTATCACTGATATATTGATACCAATATAAGGTGTAATATATGATCAAACTTCTGACCTAGAGGTGTTTTTGTGTTTTTTTTCTTTGAATTATTTTGTTAAAACATAGGACAAAATTTGGACAAAGTCTATAGGTGCCAGCCAAATACTTTAATGGTATATTAATACGATAAACAGGTAAAATAGAAAAACAAATTTGTGTGCATTTTTCCTAAAACAAAGAACAAAAAAAATCATTATAGGTGATTTAAAAAATAAATTTCAAGAGGGAATTTGAAACTAAAGTATCGATCTTACCACACTGGTATCGATCCAATACTGATACCAGCTCGCTAACAATGCTGTCGATATTTTGTATCGATCTTCCCACCTCTATCTTTTAGTTCTTTTATAAATCAGATTATGTTTGATAAAATTAGACATTTCTGGCGTGAATTTAAAAACACATTCTTTAATGTATCTGTGTAGAACTGACCAAAGTGAGCAACCGGGCAGGAAGAAGACCGGTGAAGCTCAAACACTCCCACAACCTCTCTGTAGCAGCTAAAAGCTTCTGTGGCTCAGATCAGAGGCGCTGTTTGTACAACAGCTGCTCACTTTGTTCCTCACCACCGTTGTACGAGAGAGTGGCAAAAAAAAAAAAACTCATACGAGATCTTGACTGAAATCCATATGTGGGGAACCGTAAGAAGAAAGTTCTTCAGTCTGTTGAGACAAAAATATTGCTATTTACAGACTAGATGCTATGCCAGGTGAACAGCAAGTGCTGTACATCAGCAGAGACGCCATCTCCACTATGAGACACGGTGGTGGCAGCATCATTCCCTGGGGAGGCCTCTCCAAAAGAGCAAAGAGTTAATGCCAAATCCTGGAGGATGATAAATAATGATCAGTAAGTCGAGCAACAATGGACTTGGGTGGGGGTTTATCAGAAAAAGCGACAGAAATGGTTCCAAGACAACAAGGTTAAAGTTCTGGAGTGGCCAAATCAAAGCCCAGATCTCAGTTCTGTTGGGAATACGTGACGAGACTCTGCAGAATTAAAACTTGTTCCTTGGGAACTGTGCAGACATTCACCTTTCTAGCAGGGATGTGATGGTGAACCCACAACAAAGTCTATAAAGAAGCTGATTTAGATCAAAGCATGTGTTGAAATATCCCAAAACTCAGGCAATGAAGCAACGGGTGTTAAAATGTTCTGTACTGGTTGGTTTAAGGTGAGTATTATAATTAATTTCTTACTACGCAGGTCCAGGAGGATTGACTGGGAGGGGAACTAAAGTTCTGAAATATTTCCAGTTCTTTAATGGAGGTGACAAGTACATATTTTTTTCACTTGGAGACGTGAAGAAGAAACGGTCAGGTGAGTCAGGAAGAAGCTTGAATCAAAAAGAACCAAATCTGAGCCGGTTTTAGAAATGTGAACGATTTGTATTCTTGGAGTTTTCTCTTGAGTAAAGGGGAAACCCAAAGTTGGCATCTCTGAAACACATGAAATCACTTAGAAGAGCTTAATAAGAATAAAACACAGGACAACATCACCTCTCAGTATTGCATCTAGTAAATACTGAGAGGTGGGTCATAAAAACGCCCACTCACCCGGACCAGAAACACGCTCCGGAAGAAAAGGTCGTGGAACTGGAAATGCAAGAATTAGTATCAACTAAAGACACAATAACATCCTATGAAGAAGGGATTTTTCTCAGCCTAATTTTCTCTAATCCTTTTTTTTTTTTTTTTTTTTTTTTTTTTGTGCAAAAATTTTGGGAAATAACGAAAGTACAAAAATGTGGCTTTTTTCC
>NW_015112624.1:576910-641958 GCF_001443285.1 Poecilia latipinna | reverse complement strand
AATACTGAGAGGGGGGTCATAAAAACGCCCACTCACCCGGACCAGAAACACGCTCCGGAAGAAAAGGTCGTGGAACTGGAAATGCAAGAATTAGTATCAACTAAAGACACAATAACATCCTATGAAGAAGGGATTTTTCTCAGCCTAATTTTCTCTAATCCTTTTTTTTTTTTTGGCCAAAAGTGTTGCGTAATAGCCAATATCCAATAATGTGTCTTTTGTCCGTTTGGCTTTTGTGACACAAAGCGGATCTGTCCGTGAGAGAAAAGACGCCAACAGAGCAGAGTGGAAACAAATTCCAAATGATAAAAGTTTCAATTTCTTGAAAGTGAAAGGTTGGACGAAACTCGGAGGGGGAGATTAAGTGAGATTTAAAATGCTTAATACCTGGCAGCCCGTCGTCAGGCAGCTTTCCATGAAGCCTGTGACACCAGAGGTGACCTTGACATGAGGAGCCGGCGCTTCAGATGACACGCTGTCATGTCAGTGCGAGTCTTTTTCTTTAACGAATGCAGCGCAGCGACGGGGGACTTTTTCTAAACACCTGCAGATGCTGTCACCTGGATATTTTTTTGGGTGGGCAGGGAGGTGATAAACGCAAACCGCAACGTTTGTTGTCGATTCGGTGGATTAATTACCGTTTTCGAATCCTTTAATGTAACCTTTAACTCTGAAACTAACACCAAGTTGGTCCTATTACCCAGATTATTAGTTCAATGTTTTAAACCTTGTTTCTTTTATCTGTGGAGCTTTGCTAAATGAACACTGGAGCCCGTAATACCTGCTATACTTCAGAAGAGCCGCTGATGTCAGCGGACTGCGCCGCAGCGCTGCACACTGTAAACGCCGGCTCTATATCTTAAGATTTCATTGACTTTGGAGCGGGCAACCCCTCGTTCAATTTCCCTTCGACAGTAATGTCCCCCTGAATTAATGTTTTTTTTTTTTTTGTTCCCCCCCTCCCCGAAATGGAGAATATAGGAAACCGTTTTTGAAAGCTAAAATTATTTCAGAACACTGAGAGCAAAGTGTATATCCTCCGTCCAAGTGATTTCGGGGCCACAGAAATCGATAGCTCTCCGGTTGCATTCCTGCCAGGCTGATGGAGGTGGCTGAGCTCAGGTGCAGAGACGGATCACGTCGGAGATCAATCAAATCTGAAACATTTCATCTGAAAGGCGGGAAATGTAGGGCGGCCAAGTGAGCAGGAGTAGATTTCAGAGGTTCTGCTCGGCTCCTGACGTCGGACCTTCCTGTCGCCTCTTCAGAGCAGAAGAAAAGCTTTTAAGAATAATGTCACTTCCTCACATAAAGAAATGTGGTTATAGACACATTTTGCATAAAGATGTGTTTTGGAAAGTTTTTTTTTTTATTATTATTTTATCTTTAAGAATAAAGCCAGACTGCGTTTCTCCCTTTTTTTTTTTTTTTACTTTTTTTTCCTTACCAAAGAATAATACCCTACGCCGCATTACTTTCCGTCATCACTCAGCATGACCTTTTGGTTGTTTGGGGAAAAACACCAATGCTTACTTGTGAAAAGTCACAGAACCATCCTGGATATGTTTATAATTACGTCTAGGGAGGATAAAAACACACACAGGACAGCCGGAGATAATAAAGCAAGGCAAACTGAAAAAAATAAAAATTCTCATTGGACTTGTTTCTGGGTTTACTTGGAGCATTTTTCCCCTCTTGAAGTTCAATACCAGCTGTGTTTATTGGCAACCCTGGAACAGATTTTATTATTATTATTATTATTATTATTATTACAATACAATAAGCAATGAAAATCAATCCAAGTTCCTTTATTCATTTGAAAGAAATCCAATAATTACNCAATNCCTGAGTCGATTCTCAGCACAGACCTCGTTTTGCCAACATGGCTGAACTCCTCCTATCTTTGATCCTGGACGATTGTGAAGACGGTTCTCTGTCGGAGACCGTGAGTCGCTTTCAGAACCGCTTCAAATGGGCTCAGAGCGTCCGTCCATCCTCCCAAATCCTCTGATATCAATCTAATCTGATATAATCTGAACAAATCTTTAGGAAGTGAATGTGATTCACGAGGGCCCGGCCCCCACCACTCACAGGGCTCAATGCCTATTTCGTTCTTTTTGTCCTAACAGAAGATACTGATTGTATGATCGCCCTATTATAAATAAATAGGATGTTTCTGAGCTTTTTCTCACCGCTAGACTTCTTTAAGAGACATTTTGTTCTGTGATCAGTCAGGTTGTGCTTTTGTTTTGTTTTTTAAGAGGATTCTCACAATTTTTTTTTATTATAGAACAAATAATAATTAAAAAAAAATCGATGCCTTAAATACAACTTAAACTACTTCATTTAATGGTGGGAATTTTTTTTGTCCATTTGTTTACATCAAACAGGGAGGGGATCTTTGTTGTTTTATCAATAAAGTTTACTTGATGTCAATTTACCCTTCAAATCATTTTGTGTCCAAAAAGTCACGCTTCACTCTACGGTACAACCTGGAACACGAAGCAGGTTTGTATTCTTATTTTGACAAGATGTCAAAAAAATAAATAAAAATTAACATTGCCACGTAGCAAGCACTATTAGGCTTTAATTTCTATTTAATTAAAGTGGGTTATTATTTCCAAGGTGCAGGTTTGCTTGAAGTCTGGATTTAGCTGAACTTTGTGGCTCTGGGCAGCCGGTCCGTGCCTCACGTCAGGCTCCATCACTTAGCGCCCCGGCTCAGAGAAATTGAGCAGGTAGGAAGCTGACAAGTACAGATTGCTGTTTGCGAGAGCAGCCATAATTGCACCGATAGGAACTATTACCTGTCCTTCCCAGGTGAGATTATCAAGTCAATGATCTTGAACTAATGACCAGAACATGGAGCCCAGACCCCGGCAGGCTGCTCTGCGCTTTAGAGGCACAGGAAGTGTCTGTCTACCACGGAGAGCCCGTCCTCCACCACTCTGACTGGAAATAAATGAGCGGTATTTAAAATAGCAGAAGGTAAAAGGTCGCATCCTGTCGGTAAAAACGATTCAAAGTTCCACCTTGATTCGCTCGAGAAAGATTTGCATTGTAAACAGCAGCTGTAAGAAGTGCTAAATGTCACCTGATTTCTATTCTTTCTGATTATTTCTTGATATTTAACACCATTAAAACCCAGAAGAAAAAAAAAAAACATTGTTTCTCCTGCTTGTTGTAAATGAATAATCACATCACTTTGCAGCTCCATCCAGCTCACACTGTAGACAATCAAATTATGATAAGTACTTTAGTACTTTGTATTAGAACAAAACAAAAAAAAAAAGTAAACAAGCGGATGTGCTGGCCTCTGGGTTAATTTCCCGCTTTGCTGATCTCTACCTCCATTTCATGATAACCTACTTCCATTTCATACATATGTACTAATACTCATAAAACTACTCAGCCCTTACGCTCAGTTTAAATTGCCTGCATACTGGTTCCTGACAGTTTTATATTACATCAGTTTTAATCCACTTTTATTTGGTCACCTCTTGTGAAATCTGAGCAATTATGACTTTTGATTAAACCAAAATAATCCTAGATGACCTCCTGCTAGTAGGTATTATTTATTTACTGTATGAATCGCCCCTTAGCCGGACAGGACCCAGAAGAACTAAGTACCAAGCAATCCTACCTGCTCTAGATATAAAGTACACAACAGGCAAAAACAAGGTATTTGAAGAAACCGATGATGAAGATCAAACCCAACATTTTAAAGTACATTTTCTACTCACAACATGTTACAGGTTATAAAATAGAATAATGTGCAGGAAATCTGTTTCTATAACATTTTATCTGCCAAAGATGTGGAAAAAAATTCAAAAAATGTAGATTTAACCTCAATACTCTAAGACATAAAATAACAAATTCCCACTTACCAGCATTTCTGTCTTTTAAAGTCCCGCGCCAGGAGTCGCTAATCACCTAAAACTTTATATTTTACATTTTTAAATTCATAATTCCTTTAAAATGGTTTTGGAAATATCAGATCGGTGTCTTTGTTTTTATAGACCAGCCTGGTGGTGATCATGCAAATGTTTAATCCGGTCCACGTCTCCATTCACCGGCAGCTGCCACCTGCCTGCTTCCATTATGCTCCAATAAAACACGACAAATTCAACAGAATCGAGACACTTTTGATCTTCAGAAGTGGGGCAGATTCATCTGAGCACACGGCTGTCAGTTTTCTGGCTCAGTTTAGCGTTTTCAGCTCGGTTATCATTTGTTCATCCGATAGTCTCCAGTTTATGACCCCTAACAGCAGAGAACAAAGATCCTACTTTGTCCTCTACTTAGCCTGTATCAATATCTCCTCTGGCTTGCTAGCGCTCGTTTCCGTGGTTCCCCACAGGGGCATACAAATTAGCTGTTGAGCTCCAGACTTCAAGTAAAGATCAATCAACGGTTTATGTGGAACATGCTTCTGACTTTGCCTTTCTGAAGCTGAGGGTAGTTATCTGCAGATCTGCCTCTCCTGCCCGTTTAACCCTGTTCATGGTGAGCTGAAGCCTCTACTGGTGTTCAGCGAGGCTGGGACTGGGATAGGTCGCCGATCCATCACAGGTTCAACAGGCACATGAATTAAATTAGCATGCACACAATGCAATCGCAGTGAGGCGTTCATTACAACGTGCAGTGAGCTAAAAACATGCATGTACTGCTCAGTAGCCCATGCTTGCACAGATAGCCTCACTGTGCAGCTGCTGGGTCTGCACACCCAAGGAAATCACTGCATAGTATGGATAAGTAATTCACATAATGCACTGTTGAATCATTGTGATCACTAAGAGAAAATAAGATGAAATGGATTGAAAATGTATAAAATAAGAGTTACTTATGAGTGAGTTTTGTCTTATTTCAAGTTTACTAAGATAATTGCACTAGAAAGTAAACAAAAATACATGGTTATGTTTTGCGTTTTTGCAGTTTAACTAATTACATTTACAAAGTAACATTTAAATAAGTAACAGCTTGGATTAAAAAAAAAAGTACTTCCAGGAGTATTTTTATAATGTTATTGAAGTAGCTCTGTTTTCGACCCTCCTCCAGTTGCTCCACTGAATGAAGAACAAACATGTTTTAACCAAAACGCACCAGACACTGAAACACATCTACAGTCTGGGTTAAAGTGAAACTTGTTCATCACATTTAATGTTTTAATGTTAATTTCTATCTGTTGCAGTGGCTACAGCATTTCTAGGTCAAGTTAATGTGAAGCAAGGAATATATATTGCTGATGAAAAGCCATTTGATCCAACATCTATAAATGATCTGCTGTATTCGCTGTTTTATGTTATGAAAAAACATCAATTTCTTTCCGCCTTAATCTGTTGCTTTGTTATAATTTTATCTTATTTTAGTCTTATTTCATCTGTCTGATTAAATATTTTTTGCTTGCAAATAAATTCAGAAGCTATGAACAGTTACTCTGAGCGTAAGTAGCATTTTTATCACATAGCTGCTTTTCCTCCTTGAGTAAAAATACGTTGACGGTTCTTACTTGAGTTCAGTTTCTGAGCACTCAGCCTACCTCTGCTCAGAACTAAATAACAACCCGGGTTAAACGAGCACAGAGCTCCAAACAGGTCAGAAAAACCCAAGTTAAAATTTGTTCCTCTGAAAGTCCAAGGTAAAAACTAAAATCAAGACCAGGTTAGAGGCAATCAGCGAGGCCCTCGGGGTCTTTCTGCTTCTCATCAAGCCTCAGACATCCAGCTGCAGCAGGCCTACCTTTGAGGGCAGAGTGCTAGACTCTACCCTCTCCCAGAAAGTCACTTCTTTTTTTTCTTTTGCCCTCCTGCTGGTGCCTCTGCTCCAGATTCTACTCAGATGCTTCTTCTTCTTCTTTTTTTGCTGCTGCTGCTCCTCTGAGGTCGGCCCACTGAATTAGCATTTTTACTGCTGCTGGAGGTTCTGCGTATAAAGCTGCTGTCATGCTGCTTCCTATAGTCCCACATATAGTGGCATATTGAAAAACAGGCATTGCATAAAGGAAATGTGTGGAAATGAAGCGCTTTTTGTTGAACATCAAATCTTGTCAAGTGTATAAAGTATTAGTGCCTGTTTTGTTAACGTCAAACTCTTGGTCTATTGCTGTAGGAAGGCGGGCGGTTGTGTTTCTGCTGGTTAAGTTTAATATTTTAGGATCAACTGAGAATTCAGGAATTAATGTTTTATCCGTAAGCCGTCACAACTTATTATACCTGAAATAATCAGAAATTAGGTCAGACTGTAACTTGAAATTTCTCATAGGATTCATTGCGCCAACCTGAATAATGTTTCACCTGTGTAGACAGAGTGCCTGCATTGCGTAGCCTGATATTAAATTATCTTGTTATTGACTCACTGTTGCAGCACATGTCCCAGTTGTAAAGCAGCGGTACTTGTTTGTGATGCGTCTTCTCAGAGTTGTGATGCTCAGGAAGCAGAATGCATTCTGGGGAGTTATAATGTGGTATTAAAGTTTGGGCATATTCTGCGTCAGGTTAGCTAATTTAACGAGTCCAGGAATCAGCATGAACGTTGCTGCACTTCTGCTGCTTCAGGAGCCACTGTTTTTACTCTTGCTGTAGTTCTGCTTTTAAACATTAGAGGTCGCTGTAGCAACTTGTATACAACTCCAAATGCACAATTTGACTATGAAAATGTTGCCTTTAAAAGTTTTTTTTTTTTTTAAAGTTTTGTAACATCTTGCCATTTATTTTCTGTATTTTTCAGTGATATACTTGATCGACTTTCACAACAGAACACACAAACCCCGAAAATGGTTTAGCCTGCCATTTGTTTTTTTCTCAAGAGATGCTGTTCTCCACTTCCTGCCATCCACTCACTGGTCTTTTCTGTAAATCTGCTGTCACCTTTTTGGCCCAATCCAACTCCTCCACCCCCTCATGTGCATTTCATCTGAGTTAATTCACACAAAGTGAACAAAAACAAAGGAAACACAAATATTTCAAATTAAAAGCCAGCAAACGAGAAGAGTAAAAATCCAATAAAAATGTCCTAAAACTTTAAACTCTTCCCGCTGTGAATGCCACAGATTTTACTGCCCTCTCCAAATAACTTTCGCACACTTTAAAAGAATTCCCCTAAATACCAACCCACCTGTGAATGCTCCCATTTTACGATCTATCTAAAAAGCCATCAAACCAGCTGACTGGTTTTATGATGAAGCCTTATCTAAGGACGATAAGAAGGATACAAAAGTAGAAAATAAAAAAAGCAGCTTTGTATCTGGAAAAGCTTAAACGGCATCACATCTGCTCACCTCAAAAATAAGAATAAACTATAATCTCACACCTGCTGTTGCTTTCGCTCAAGCGCGCTGGCAGATAAATCTCACGGACCAGCACCCAAATCCGGGCGCGCAGACACTCACTTACGCGCGCAGACGAACTGTCAGCGTAAATCCCAGCATCTGAGCCCAAACAACTGGAACTAATGCTCTAGGAGAGGGTTTTTTTTTCCCCCCCTACATTTTATTGAATTATTCACCTTTTCGAGAAGAACTCTATTCAGAGAATACTTTAAAAAAAAAAATGAATAAAAGCAATGGAGGGAAGGAACCCACTGTGCAGCGCTGCTAGCTAGCTGTCCTGTTTGTGGGGGCTGAAATTAATATTATGTTTCCAAGGCAATCCTTTTAGCGCTGTCTAATCACACTCAGATTGGCAGAGTCGTCTCAGAGGCAGTTTGAGGATTACCCAGTTTATAGGCACCAGACTCTACGGTTGCCATGGCTTGACGGAGAATTTCACACAGAGGGAAGGAAAAACACGTCAGTCTGAACATGAAAGAAAACCAGCTGTGGTCAGTGGCATTGTCAAACTGTATTGTCTCTCTTGTTCTAACCACACACACAGACACACACACACAGAGAAAAACACTGAGACACACTGAGAGCTGAAAATGATGAAAGGGTGAAGAAAAACAGCCCACTCAATGAACTCAGAGCGGCACTAGCAACACGTACCGTCCTATTGTCGTCAACACTCTGGGGGCCTGCAGTCTCGCGTGGCTCCTGCAGACAGGCTGATACTTACCCCCAATGTTTACATCTGCTCCACTTCCCTGTGCCGGCATTGGATGATTTCATGCAGCGGCTCAAAATTCACTTTCCCCTCTAACCGCCTCTTGCCGACATGTCTTTCATATCTGCGTTGTCCATTCCGCTGCCCACAGGGGAGGCATTAAGTCTCCCAGACAACCGGCGCATATCATGCTTAGGTTGACACAAAAACGGCAAAGAAAAAAAAGGGAAGACAAATCTTGGTCTTTTCGCATTGCCAAACACACGCAGCTTTAAGTAAAGTCGTTATGCACAATGCAACGGAATGAATTATTTCGCCCTCGCCCACTTACGCAGCATTTGTCAGAAAGTGGAACGCATTAAAGCTAATTGAGCGTGTTTGCCATTTGGATTGTATTAATTGAAAAGCCATCACTTCCAGCCATGCACCAAATGACCACATTAACCGTCAACATTATATTCGACATCCTCGCAGATGAAGTAGTGCTTGGGGAGCTCTTTCAGAAACGCAGAGCCGGGGGGGAGGGGGGGTTGGCCGGGTCTGAAGCCACGGTGCAACGTGGCGTTTTTCTGCGCCGTCCTGGATTTCTGTCGGCTGGCATGAGAACAGGACAAACTTCCATGCCGTCGCGTCAGTTCGCGTGGCAACGAAACAGAAAATAGAAAACGAGCTCCTCGGTCTATTTAGAGAAGGGAGCTTACAAGCTGTTTACCTCTATTTTCGCCTCATCCCTGTTTGTGGCGCATCTGTCATGTCATATCTTCCGCCTGCAAGACATCCTGAGCCTCGTCGCTTCTCAGGTCTCGCCCTGTTTGAGCATCCCAGCTCGTGTTTCAGAGCAGGTAGCCTGGGGAATAAAGTGCAGATCCCCGTCTCCTTCAGTTCTCGTCGTGCTCACTCATGCACGACTCCACGTTGGAGTCTGGTCTGTGTAAGATGACATCAGTGGTTAATTTTGTTCATACAGGTATGTGCCAGATCCCTCGAGAAGCTCTCTGGCTTTTGCTGCTGCTCATAGAATATTTGTCGTTGTGCGACATGACATGATCTGGAGGGAGAAATCTAGTAAAAAGGGGCAGTGTTGTGCGCTTTCCAGGTACAAAGTGCTGTTTTATAGCACAATCGTATACATATGTTAACTTAAGTTGCTTTAAAAGAGATGTATATATCAGCTTAAAAGAAATTTGACATTGTAATTTGACAGCTTGAAACTGGGCCTCTGTCTCTTTAAAATCTCCTGTTCTTTTTGAAACTCCGCCTTCAGGAGGTCATCACAACATGGCTCCTCTATCAACCTTTTAACAACGTTTTTACCAGCGTTTCACTGAAAAGTGTCTCCTATAATGAGCTCAGCAGATGTGCAGTTCCACCAGGTGTTTGCTAATTGCTTCTGGCTAGTCTGCAGGAGCTGAGCGGAGGAGAGGAGATCTGTGAGGCGGAAAACTGCAGCGCCGATGGGAGGAGCGTTGTCTTGTCTGTATTGTTATTATGCTTATTGTTCTAGCAGTCAAATCAAACCAATTTATTATCTGCAAAATGCCAGACTACATCAATATCAAACGATGGTAAATATTATTTAATTTTAATAAGTATTCATCAAATACAGAGAAAGCTGTAATAATTTTATAGTTTAATATGCAGCTTTATTCATAGATTCTGCCACAACCGGCCCTTTGAGGACAGTCTTGAAGTTTCCCAAAATGAAAATGAGTTTGACTCTCCTGCTCCGACCAATCAAAAGCAATTTTACTGACAAAAATCAGGAGGCAATTCTTGGAAACGAACCGACACATTCACCATTACAATAGCCAATTAACGCCCTTATCCCAGATAATAACTTTGGAATAGTAATGAGTAATAAGTTAACTACCTGTCGGTGTCGCATTAAAGGAATAGTTCAGATTTTTTCAGGTGTGCCTGTAAGCAATGCACCTTATATAGTGCTCTACACGCTGAGAAGATTTAGAAGTATTGTGTCTAGATCAACTTTAGTTTTTAGATTTTAGTTCTTCTTTCTCTGGCTCAATGCACCTGAGTCAAATGCTAGTTCTTTAGCAGGCCTCTGCAGAAATGCATGACAAACTGAGAAGGTAAATGGACCGTTTTACTTGTCCTCATCGGAGGACAGACATCAAAACCCGGCCAGAAGTGGCCGGACGCTCACCCTGCAGACCGAGCAAAGCCTCAAAGTGGTCTGAGGTAAGAGACTGAAACAAAAGTCTAGAAAGTCCAAGAATAAGCCAACAAATTCTGAAAGCAAAATGAATAAATTTCACCCCTTTGTTGGTTATGTTAATGCAGCAGCAATATCTATTTGCTAAAAACTTCTTCTTTTGTTTGTTTTATAGCTAAAGTGCGGTGGGATGGGGGTAAAAAAATGAAGCAATGTTCTCATATTTTAAGTGCAATGGATGGAGACAGAATCCATTTTTTTATCCAGTGCAGGTGAGGAACACAGTTTTAATTAGCGTTTTAAAAAGCATTAATTTTAGAGTAGAAACCATATAAATATGACAGAACGCGTACTGGCTTTACATATCATTTGCATATCATTATTTTCTTTCTTTGTGTTTTTGTTTTTACCCTTTAATTAATCCCCTTTTTTGCTCATAATTAAATGTGCTGATTAGCATCTCAGTTATTAAAGGAAGGGGGAGGAAATGCATGTTTACGATTGAGAACCGCCAAGTTTAAGTGTCATCTGGATGTCTGTAGACGATTTACAAATTGTTCACGTGTTTTCAACAAACGAAACAAGTGACAACTGGGTCACATTTGGTTCATTAACATAACATTCACAATCAACTATGAATGAATAAGGACAACATCAATATTGAATCCCCCCAGAAAAGCCAAAACAAATTTAAACAAATTTCATTTTGTGGTTATTTTATGATTTTCCATTATGTTCATTTAAGAGCTAAAAATTGAGAGAACAATGACATACATGAATATTTTTTTCTTTACTGGCAGAGGAAGACAACACATTTTCCATCTAAAACAGTATTTAATATTTGAGCTGCACATGGCAGAATCACTTCCCTTTGAATGAGCGAATTATTCACGGGGAGGAAGGGAAGTTGAACTCGTTTCTTCCTCAGAGGTTTTCATGTTGCTTCCTTCTGTGGCTCTCGATGCAGCGCCACCACAGGCGAGGGGTGAGCAGGTTTTCCAAAGGGTTCAGTTCGCTTGATGCGAACCGCACAAGTTGAAAGTATGACAAATGTTGCAACTTTGGTCCCTAATCACACCGAGTCTACCGGATGAAAAAAAAAAAAAAAAACAGAGCTCAGAGTTTGATTGCGCATTCACACAGACTTTCTAGGCCGACCAACCAGAGTTCGATTAAAGCGGACTAAACAGGACTGGTGTTTAGTCCAGGCACTCTTAATGAATAAAAACACAGCAAAGAAGAAAGTAAGAAAACTGCCAGAGAAAGAAAGCTGTTTCAATGCACATGTTGTACTTTCCTTATATTGGCATTAAGACAGATACGCATCTGTCTTACAGGATTACAAATACTGTATGTAAGAAAATCCAGTCAAATATTTAGTAATAAAAAAGTGTCAGTCTTTGTCACAGCAGAACTCGTGGCTCCCTCTGTACTGTAGATGGCTCCCTGGTGTAAAAAGAGAAAATCTTTATGTATTTATTTATTTTTTTTACTAAATCCCACCTTAAGGGCATCCCTGAAGCAGCTGCATGTCTCGAGGGAAGCTTTCGTCTGAATACGCCTCAGAGACACGAGTTTGAGCTTCATTACATTCCCTCTGCTGAGTTCACTTCACTGGTGACGGCGGATTTAAACAGGCTGGAAGCCAGATGGTGATGATGCGGTGAAAACCGGGCATGCTGGTGCATCTTCACCCTGTTGCTGACGTAAGGAAGTCAGGATGAATTCCTAATTAAAATGCATCAGGAAGTTTGTAAGAGACTGGAAATAATCGTGGTCTGTTTTCAGACAGCTTGGTGAAGCTGGAAGGACGTTTTCTGGTTTGTACTGTGAAAACATTTAAGCTAAAGAGTCCCACATGTTTTAGTTTAAGACGTTTAAGTAACAATCCAATCTCAACTTACTGAACTAATGAAAGTGTTTATTAATTAGGCTTCAAACAACATTTCTTTTTGTAATTTTTTTTTCTTACTGCAAAGAAGTAAAATGAAAGAGAGGCCTTTTAGAATTAGAAAAAAAAAGAATAATGTCAACAAAAGAACTACTAAACAGTTCAGAAAAGGGATTCCTTAAAGGGATCTGCATATCTCTCTCTGTGTTTCTTTAAAAAAAACTGAGGGAATCTAGGAGCTTTCATGAATAAAAGGCATAAATTAGGAGACGAAGTAGAACAACAAGGATCCATATTTATCAGTGGCTAATGTAATAAAATAGAACTACTTTCAGGAAGCTTTTTTGAGCACAGAGTTACTTTAACAAATGGCATTTTTAAATTGTACCGAGAGAAATGGGCATCAGAGTAACTGTGTGCACTTTTTTGTAGCCTCCGGCCTCTCAGAGCGCCCCTCCCTTCCCTGTGCGGCTCCTCCAGACTAGCGGCAGCAGCACTCGGCAAAACACCTGGTGGAACTGCTGAGCTCAAAATGCAAACTACTTCTGAGCCCAACACTCTCAAGAACGGTTGCAAACGGCTTAATGGAGGAGCATCATTGTGGTATCTTGCTGTCGGAAAGAGGAGCTTCTTAAAGAGACAGAGACCAAATTTCAAGGTGTCAAATTTCAAAGTCAAATTTCTTTCAAGTTATGTTTGATATGTGCAGCATTTTCAGAACAAATGAATGTAACACAGTTTGACTGCGTTTTAAAATGACACTGTGTGCCTGGAAAATAATAACACCCCTTTAAATATAGTCATTAAATCATTCACTAAACACACGGCTGATTTCAATCCCAAAAACTGGTTAAAAAGAGCATGGTCTAAGGCTACCAAAGTGAGGGTGGTAAACAAGTCACAGATGAAAAAAAAAAACATTGTTGTCAGTTCTATATAAACATTTGTTTAATTTGGGTATAAGTTCTTATTCAGATGTTAATTAAGTGATTAAAGATTTTAATGTTGGTTTCACAGATTATCCTGCATGGTTTAAAATGATTAAGCTGTCGCTGAATGCTAACAAAGAAAGAAGGATTTTCTGTTAAATATTTTAAAAATTCTAAAACATATTTCCAAATGTTTTATTGATACCTTATCAGGTATCATCAGCAATATTTGTTAGTCCAGGAGCAGCAGGCATTTGTTTAAAACAAAACAAAATGACAAATAAGTGCAGTTTCCCCGGCAGAAAATGACAGCTTGTTTGCATATTTCATTAGCCATGAAAAGAATGAATCAACTATAAATGACAACGATTAGAAATAAACGTCAAGGCATGTAGAAAGTCCCAAACCAGACTAATTAAGCACACTCTTCATGCACATCAGACATACATCATCATCATTATCACATATAGACTGAACACATGGACTCATCTGACACACACTCACACACACACACACACACACACACACACACACGCACACGCACACGCACACACACACACACGCACACGCACACGCACACACACACCAATTACCCATAAACCTTTGATGAGGAGAAAGTTAGAGCTTCTGGCATTCGGCCTGCCTTCCTGGCATTAATTTTAGTGAATCAAAAAATGTGTATTAAATGAAAGAAAACATGCATATTTTGTGGATGTAAACTCTTTGAAGTTTTGCTTTGCTTTTTGGCGTTCTCACGTTTCTCATAGTTCAGGTTCACTGGGATGACGGGTGCAGACGTTTGTGTCTCACATAAGGGTTTCTGCAAGTAATTAAAGACCATTTTAAAACCAACTACCATTTCAATCTGGAAAGACTCAGACAAAGAAAAAGGAACAATTAAAAGATTTAGTGACAGCAATGAATAACAGTTCTTTGGCGCTCGGGCCCCGGCAGCTGATCTGAGCTGAGATTTGATGTGAACTCTATGAACATCCCGACAACCAATTAGGGATGCTCTCTCCCAGGGCCCGACACTGGTGGTGGAGGTCTGGAAAGGGTGCCACCCTGGAGAGCCGAAGGATGTGGGTGGAGAAGGGGAGGTGGTGGGTTGAACACAGCTGGGAAGCGGCTGACGGCTTTGGTGTGGATCCTTTTATGCAGAGCTTGATTGATGATTGGACACGCCGGGTGAGGTCCAGAGCTGAAGTCGGAGATGAGCATAACGCCGATGGGCGAACGGAGATGATGGAGTCTTCCAGGTTGAATTTTCGCTATCAGCTACATTTTACTTCAGGACAATATCAAAATTATTTCCATTCATATAATTATCAATTTAAAAACAAACTTACATGATAGCACCTATGATGGAGAAGCTTGTTCTCAAAACTCAGTGAGAAAATAATGAGTTAAATCCTCCCATGAGTTGAATTTCAACCAAACTAAGTGCTTGAGGTTTTTGAAATGCTTTATGAATATTGATCTTCTAATCATGCAAAAATGATATAATACAGCTAAAGTATGTGATATTTTAGCCATTTTGAGCAGGAATAAATCTGCTGTTATAATTTATTCCTCATAAGAAAATGCATTTTCTTTCTCTGTTTCAGACGAAAATGTAAGCGATGGTGCGTTTTTAATATTTTTGTTTGCACTAGTTTGTGCATATTACTTGAATTTGCAGTTATTATTAAAATTATCAAAAGGTTTTCATCGGATGTCCTAATTTTTTCCCCCTTGACCTAATGTGCTCTTCTCAAAGTTGTGAATCCAGTGTTACGAAACACGTGTTCATCTGGCTTATGTACGACAACTGCATAGGAAGACAATAAGCTCAAGGTAGATAAGCAGTAATGTGACAGGAGGAGTATGAGAGTCTAGTTTGAGAAAACACAAGAGATTTAAGAGGATTTATGCCTAGAGCCAAAAAAAAAATATAAAAAAATTAGATGTTGACTTTTTCTCCTGCAAAAGTCCAAAAATGTTCCCTTACATTCTGCATCCCTCACTATAAAGTAAATACTAAACTTGAACGATATAATTTATTTGTTTTATTGTCAGATGAAGCTGAGGAAGAAAAAAGCAGAAGGATGCCATCATGGGCTAATAGACCTGCTCAGGCCTTCAGACACAGAGGTCCACAGACGATTTTCCAACAGCCAGATTGTAATCCTATTATATCAAGCACTCTGCTCAGACAAATGAAATCATCTGCTGCAACTGGAGAGAGGCCAAGCTTACATAAATGAATTAGGAAACAGATTCACTTCCACCCCCCCTCAGTGACTGCACCTGGATTCCCTAAACATAAAAATTGTATAATTTAACTGATAAGAGCCTCTAAATAAATTGCACCAAAATTGCATTTGATTAGAATGGGTCTATTTCTTCTTCTTTTTTTTTTCCCTTCCTCCACTTTAAAATCTGTAATTTAGTGGTGTTTGCATACAAACTCGGTTAGGCAAAATTAAATGAAGTAGCAAAACGCTGTTTTAAACAAATCGAGTGCAACTCTGTTAACTGGAACCAACAATTACTCCCCATGGTTTAACTTTCTGAATCTAAACCCCTGATATTTACCAGTATGTGGGCAATAGACTTCAGCATAGATTTTACTATTTGATTACAGCTAATGCTTTGTGTCTATATAGACAATTGCAACTTGGTTGTAAAAGTTAAAGCACTTTGAAAAACAAAAAACAAACAATATTACAAACTCAGTTTGCTGCAGGTTAGCTAAAGACGTGGACTTAATGTATATAGCTTTACAATAAATGTAATTTACCTGCACTGCAGTGAATCAAATTAAGTCACCAATTAAACAAATCCATACAACTTTAATTCATTCCCCCAATTTAGCTGCAGAATAAAATTCTATATCTCTGCAGTCATAGGATTTAACTGGTTAAACTATGGAAACCAGCCAACTAGTTTATATTTTCACCTGATAGACAAAAAGACAAGGACAAACTTCTGTCAGAGACAATCAAGTGTAGGCAGAGTGATAATAACAATTGCATAAAACAGCAAAATGCCCCTCAGTTGATGGAGTTTCTGCAGGATTCCAACTCATGACAACAGATGAAGTGATGTCTCTTTAAAACTCCAGCTCTTTCTGAAACTCTGCCTTCAGGAAGTCTTCACGACATCGCTCCTCTGTTAACCCTTCAACTGCGCTTTTACCACTGAGAAGTAGCTCGTATAATGAGTTCAGCAGAAGCGCAGTCACACCAGATGTTTGCTAATTGCTGCTGCTAGTCTGAAGGAGCAGAGTGGGGGAGTCGCTGTGAGGCGGGAGCTTGGAAACTGCAACTATGAGGAGAAGCTGCGTCGTTGATGGCAGTGCTCAGTCCCACCAAGCATCCTGCACAGCTGAATGGTTGCCGAGGGCGAATCAAGGCAACACTCCAGGAAAGCTTTTGATGAAGGAACATCATAACATGATATACAGCTCAGGTAGAGCTCAATACAGAGCTACCCCGTTAAAGAAAACCGGGCATTCTTGTTCCATACATCGAGAGCGTGCGATCGCAGACGGTTTATGCTAACAAAACCGATGAACTCTTCTGTCCTTCTGCCAGGTGCAGGGCCGCCGGTGGCAGGGGAGAGGAGAAGTCCCCTTTAACAGGAGGAGACCTCCAGCATAACCAGATTTTTGAAGGTCAACCATCTGCCGCGTCTGCTGGGAGTGTGAGGACAGGAGAGAAGAGGCACACACCCTCAGCACAGATGGCCGGGGATGCTAGAAGAAAATGTAAGGATACAATCCAGCCAATGAACGCAGAGGAGTTAAGAAAGGAGCTCTTTGTATTGTGGAAGACTCCCAAGCACTCTGTAATGCGTTTAGTTTTTGTAGATGTCTTCCTAATAATATCTGGAAACTGGTTCCATGAGGCCATCTGAAGACAACAACAGGTTCTTCATCACTTTCCTTCTCTGCATTTAAGAAGCTGCAGTCTGAGGGTGAAGATCTCCACTGGGATTATATCTACGTACGATGAGTTTCGTATATGATGATGATTTGCCAGCAGCACCTTCACATTCAGTTCAATACAAATTCAAAAGTGTTTTATTGGTGTAATAAGAAAATCAGATGTTGTGGTGGATGTGATGAGAAAAGCTTTAAGCTGTATTTGAGACAACTGGACAGAATGTGATCTGCCTGGCTGAATCTCATCACTACTTTGTGCATTTAAAGAAGACTAGACCTGTCATGTTTGAGGTGTGAAGAGAACCCAAGTGCAAAGACAGATTGTGGTAAAACTGAATACTTTGATAAAATAATGAAAACCTGCAGCAGAAACTTTACAGGACGGAGCAGGTCAAGGATTACAGGCAACTGAAGCATTTTTCCCTGATTAGCATCGCTGGTCGTTGGTCTGCTTGAAGCTACATAGCTGCTCAGTCCCAACCCCGTATTTCTTCTTCACATTGTGCTTGTGGAAATGCACACTAAATAATTCAATTAGGTTCAAAGAAAAAAAAACTTGCCCCCAGGTTGTAGTAGCTGACTCTACAAGCTTCATCCAAAGCAGCACTCAGAGATTAACATACACTGTATGAACATACCTGCGACAGACTGGTGACCTGTCCAGGGTGACCCCGCCTCTCGCCCGGAACGTTAGCTGGAGAGGCACCAGCAACCCTCCCAATCCCACTAAGGGACAAGGGTATAAAGAAAATGGATGGCTGGATGAACATACACAGAGTAGATGAACTATTGTGACCTTTATTGTTACCATTTATTCAGAATGGTTAAATAATTGGGGAGCATTACTCAAAGATAACATCCAAAGAGATCGCTTATTGATCATTGAGCCTATTTCTGTTCCTTTTTCATGTTTTGATCGGCAATCACGATCTTTCAAAAAACGTCACCAGTCTCTGTTGATGTTATCTCTGCATGATGCTTCCCAATAGTTGAACCGCTCTCTATCCCCTCTGAATAAATGGTAACAATGAATACCTGAGTGTTACTTCGGATGGAGCTTGTAGAGTGAGCCATTACAACTTGGGGGGCAAGGTTTGTTTTTTTTTTTTCTTATTTAATTATTTAGTGTGCCCTTTGAGCACAATTACAAGTAAACAGGAATAAAACAGCCCTCCTTTCACTGTCACTATCACTTGCTCTTCTGAGAGTGTCATGATGTGTGGTTGAGAGCGGTGAGAGAGACGCCGGGAATCCCAGGTAGTCATGATGAAATATAATTTAATGAAAAAACCAGGAGGAACAACAGAAAATCTCTGGCAGCACAGGAACAGACACAGACGTGAGACACGACGACGATCCGACAAAGAACACTGACAACAGGTGGGACTAAATACACTGGGAGGGTAATCACAGGAACGACACACAGCTGGGTTCAATCGAGACAGACTCAGGGGAAAACAGGACTAGACAGAAACTACACAGAAAACACAGATCCTAACAGAGAGTTTTTCTCTTTGGTCAAGAGGATTAATCATTAATCTTGAGCGTTAATGCTACTGTAGCCAAAGCACTTGTTTTCCTCCTTTAGTCCAGCAACACACAGTTGTATGAAATCTGAAGCAATGACCCCCGGGGTATTACGTTTTAATGGTGTTATTACTGTGTACGAGTACAATTAGTTCATCAGCAGAAAGAGGAGATCACTTCCAGCAGCTCGGCCCGGTTTAATGACCGTCCCTGGGATGCTGGCGCAGCAGAATAAGAGCTTGTACCGGCGGACTGACATTTAAAACCATAAACAGCTCCTAATAAGATGTGGATGTGTAATTTACATAAAACCCCTTCACTGAGCAATCCATCTAAAAAAAAAAAAAAAAAAGCCTGATGTATGAAAACATTCAATTGTAAAAATCAATTAGTCCGTTCGTTTTCTGTTTTATCGATTTAAAACAAAATGTACTTCAGACGTTCTCTCGTCTGGATTTCTTTTTGCTTTTACCAGAAAGCTCCTCTTGGTTTCCAGCATGCTTCATTGTAATGTGTAACGATGTAGTTTTACCGCAAGGCGAGGTGGTCGAGATCCTGTGATGTATAGCTTCAGCAACACCCATCCTGCGACATCATTTACTCTTTGACACTTTCACGGCTGTCAGGCCACTACTAATGATATCTGATGGGTCAAGCTGAAATTGGACAGGTGAGACGGTATGTCATCTTGACATAAGGACAATGGAAACGCTGTTCGGATAAGAAACTATATTTATGGGGCATTTTTTTTACCAGCACTTTGAACAGAAGAAGAAAAAAATAAGAGAAAAATAGTTTGATGAAAGAAACACGTTCCTGTGCATTCGTATGGAGGAAACAGTTGTGGACATTTTTTTAACCAAGAGCCTAGATATTCTTGAACAAGAAAGAGTAATCATTTTGGAAACAAAATTAAGTAACATCGATAAAAGCTGTTATTTAAAGGGGCAGTGTTATGTAAAATTGTTTTTTGAGCTTTACACCATGCAGTAATGTTACATCAAAAACAGACCTGGAGAGTTGCTCTCTTTCTTTCATGCGTGTTGAGAAAGTTTTGAATCTCCCGTGGCAACTATTCCTCACTCAGCTCCTCAGACTAGCAGCAGCAAACAGCTGATTGAGCTGCACATCTGCTGAGTTCATCATGCAAACTATTTTCTCACTCCAGCATTCCTCAGGATGTTTGTAAAATGGAAAGGCTTTGCTGAGCTGAAGGTAGAGTGTCGGAAAGAACAGGAGCTTCTTAAAGAGACAGGGACCAATTTCAAGGCGTCAAATTGCCAAGTTGAATTTCATTTAAGTTGTGTTTGACATGTACTGCAATTTTATAGAAACTGAATGTGACACAGTTGTTTGATTTTGCTATAAAATAGGCACTATGTGTCTGGAGTTTGCATAAGGCTGCCCATTTAATAACATTCATAATGTTTTAATTTAAAGCCTTCATTAATTGAGTTTTTGTTAAAGGAGCATGACTGACACTGAAAATACAAAACCTCTAATTTTGGTGCATTTATAGAGTGGAGGGGAAAAAAATCATCACCAATGTCAAGAAGAGAATTGTTTTACTTATTGGCACTTCATAAAATGTACAGAAACAGATTTTTTTTTTTTATTTGAAGTTTGTTTGTGAACTTTTAATTAGCGTTTCATTCTGGTGGTCCTTGAATGTGACCATGATGTCACACTGAGGCCTATTTCTGTTAGCCAGCCTCCAAAGATAAAGGACATGTCATTGAAGTACGGCACATCTGATCTCCTTTGGTCAGGATTGACATTAGTTTTTAAAGAAATAGCTTGACTTGGCTATAATTAAAACATTTTTTATTTTTTTTTAAGTGTGACAAACAAGGACAAGGACGTTAAATTTAATCCAGCAGACAAACTGAGGAGGATAAGCGGGGAGGTAAAAAGCCCAAACGCTCACAGTGGGGCATCTGACTTTCTCTGTGGCGGCCATTTATTTTTCAGGTTTTTAAATTACACCGAATATATCTCCTGTTGTGCAACATTGTTATGAGGATGAGCTCCAGCCCAGTTGGATGAGACCGTCCCGCCCCCTGCTCTGAGCCGGACTGATTAGCCTCGTGTCAGCCCTTCTGGGTTCGGGTCCTGACCATTAGCAGGTGGCTTATTTGTTCTGCTAGATGTCCATGCGGAGCAGTCAGCATCTTCGGCCAGCACAGATGAATCATGTCTCACGCTCACAAGCTCCAGAGATTCTAAGTCGTGGGTGGACGGCGTTTAAGATGGCAGCCACCATCTTTACAACTCTGTATCGCTGCTTGTTAAACTTTGACAGACTGTACCTTTAACAGTTGCCTTGAAAACAGTCCTACGTGTTTCATCGAGGCCCTGGATGACGGGCGTTGCATAACAAGCAGCCCTACCTCGGTATAAAGTGGCAAGATGGAAACTAATCAAACCAATCTTTGCTTTTTTTTTTTTTTTTTCCCAGCATAGAATCCTGCAGCCTGAGCTCCTGCTGCCACCTTGTTCCTGTCACTCTTTTAAGGTGATAAATGACTTTGTGTTGTATGAAATGAATTACCTTGAGTTCTGTGAGACAGGGAGAGAGAAGATCTGTGCGTGGGAGCCGGAAACAGATATCCTTGAGATTTTTCATGAGAGAAAATGTTCACAAAAACGGAGATGGATCTGTTGAAATGACGTTGATCTGGATCGGTTGCCTGCTGCGTCTTCACACCACGTATGTGTAGTTAAAATTGACACGCCTCGTTGAATCAATTTCAACACTGAAGCTGGAAAATGCTTTGGTATCAGATACTGATGGGTCAAAAAAAAAAAAACAAAGATTATCTTTTGGATGACATATTTTGAGATGTATTTTATGACATGGATAAATTAGTATGATAAATTAGTATTATACAGTGGTGGCAGCATCATGCTATTGTGATGCATTTATTTATTGGGCAATAAATAAAAAAAGAAAATCTGTTAGAGGCTCCAAGCAACTTCAGACTGAAGCTCAGGTTTTCCTTCCAACAGGAGATGAAGTCGCGCCGGTCCTTGTAGGCCGGTGCGACTTTTAAATGTGTCCCTGACCCTTCATGACCCGACTCAAATGGTGGAACTACTTCTACAGTTCTGATAATGGCCTATTTATCTGATGTAGGTGTTGAAGCAGGGACATTTTAAAGGTTAAAGGGCAACGGCTGGAGACCCCAGGGTCAGATAAAAGCATAGTTATGTACTTGAATGACCCAGTCAAAGCCCTGAAATATTATGTAATCTGTGGTAAAACTTGTAGATTGATGTTCTCAGACAGAGCCCATTGTATCTGACTGAGCTTGAGTGATTGTGCAAAGAAGAAAAGACAAAAATGTCATTTTTGTAAGAGCGGAAATACTATTTAAGGAGTTGTTTTTGTGAAAAGGATTTTGGCGCCTCTCTAGGTTGACCTGACCGACTCCTTTCCTTCCATTTGCGTGCAAAGTACAAATGGAACCAAAAAATGACTTGGAAAGGATGTCAGTTTGGACAAGATAAGAACAACAATTTGAGATAAATTGTCCTATTCAGCAATTCTGAAATGGAGCAGAAGTTGAGTTCATGAGGTCTCAAATATTTTAAAGGTTGTCCAATACACACTTAGTATAAGGCACGCCAGAATCTTTATGCAAATCAAGGGTAGCAACGCCATTGGTTGAAACTTTCCAACTCACATCAGTGAGGATGAGAATGTATAAAAAAGGTTGATCTTTAGAATATGAGGAGATTTTTTGTTGAGACTTTGGAAGATTTTTGAGTACTGAACTGATGAAACTGTAATGAGGAATCCGTGGTAGTGTAATAAATCTCCGGCTCGTCTATGGCCTAGCAGCAAGAACTACGTCTCCATGCGTCATTTCTTTTACTTATATCTTTTAGAGTTTAGCCGCCCTTCAATTCTCCAATATTATCTATGTGAAGACTTAAAGCTGTAAGTGCACCAAAAGACGGTTTTACAAACTATTCAGTCAGAATCTTTCAGATTCAGGTTGGGACTCACTCAGAAAAGTTAATATGACCTTCAGTAAGAAGAAAAATATTGGTTAAATCAAAACATTACTTTCCCATACTTTACCAGCACGTGAATTTATTATTTTTATTCCGTGTTGATCTATCACACCTAAAACAAAAACACACGCTTGAAATTTGTGGGTTTGAATCTGTCCAAGCTTTGATAGAGTTCAAGGGGTGTCAACACTTTCTGAAGGCATGTTAAAAATATGAAAGTGTGGATTCACAGATTTCTCTCAACATTAAACCTCAAATTAATTCATGCGTTTCTACTCACCATCAGGAATCCTTCTCCCCTGTCTCTGGTGATAAAGTGTTTTGGGAGTGTGTGGTCTGTTTCTGTTCATTTACAAAAAAAAAGAAAAAAAAGAAAAGAAAAACTGTGTAAAAAAGAAACCAATAACTGGCTATTAAAAGCCTAATTATATTTTTATGCTTCCAAAGGAAAAAGAAGATATTTCAGCAGTACGCGGCAGCTCAGACACACACCCACACAGACACACACACACACATACAGACACACACAGATACAGAAACAGGCACAAATAAAACAGGCTGAACAAACCAAACACATTTGGCTCGAGAGCAATAATGCACGAGCACATACAGACATGTTTCTCTCTGTGGAGAACACACGCACACACACACACACACACACACACTTCTCCCACATTTCAATTCTTCCCTTTGATTCTTGAACAAAATGAGAGAAGAATAGCCCCGAAATCTGGAAATCTGGGGTTGAAATGAATGGTTACATAGAGATGTTTGAGTCATTTATGGTGTAATATGTTCTCTCACATAAGGTTAGCAATATTCTGATCGGTTTTGTTGCTCTTCGGAAATCCATTAAACCGTCTTGATTCTTCTGTGTTTGTGTTTGCCTTCTTGGCTCGGCCGAGACGGGAGCAAGCTGGGAGATCAGAGATCCAACGGTTTGTTTGTCTGTTTGTTGAATACACAGCCGTGCCGAGGCAAACCTCGAGAAACCCGCCAGAGAAGAGGAGAACAGGTAAGAAAAAAAAAACATCAATGTTTTGGTATCTGGATCACTTTCTGTAAGACTGCACAATTTGTTCTGGGTTGGGATCTTCAGTGGAGGTGATGGTGGTCCACCTCACGGAAAACCGGATTAACTGGATTAGAACCTAATAAATCCAGAAGTGGGGTTTTTTTTCTTCTTTTTTTTTTTTTTTACTTTCTGCACTTATGAGCTGAAATTAAAACACATCGTCTTCCCTCTAGACTTTCAGGATTTTATTCTCTCCTCTCTCAGACTTATTGACGTGGAGTGGAAACATCCTGAAGGAATCGCAGAGGGCACGACCATACCTTACTGCCGATAAGGAAGGTGGAGGGAGAAAGTAGCAATAAAGCCAAAGTAAATCCCTCTGATACCACTTGGCAGACGGTTGCTTGATATACCTCAGCCTGGATATTAAAAATCTCGGATGAGCCGTCCAGCTGACAACTTAATCCATTTAGAGTCACTAAGTAAGCAGCAGGAGGCTGACTCAGGGTCAGCGTACACAGAGGTCTGTCATTTCTCGGGTGCAATAAGTTTATCTTTGGCAATCCATATTGCACAGACTTTAAAGAGTCAGAAACAGACAACATTCGGGAAAAACTCCCCCCGTACAGTCTGATTCAACAAAAAGACTGAAGAAGATCTCTGTTAGAATCTGTTAAAGGTGTGTCATATAAAATGTAGTTTTTGTTTTAGCTTTATTTTATGTTTTTTTAATGGTATTCCCTCCCAGCAACGAGTAAACAGCTGGTGGAACCGCAGGTCTGAGCTCATCACACAAGCTTCTTCTCAGTGACGGCATAATGGAGAAACATTGTCGTCATGACGATGTGCTGGAGATGGAGTGTCAGAAAGAGTAGGAGCTTCTTAAAGAGACAGACACCCAATTTCAAGGTGGCAAATTGCAAAGTTTAATTATTTCAAGTTAGACGTACACTGATAGACTTTACTGTCATTGTGCCAACACATGACAGGGAATTTGGCAACAAAATGTCGATGCTTGGGGGATTTTGGGAGATCGGTCGATACTTACATGTGAAGCCGATCTTATTTTCTTTGGCAAAGGTCCAAACTGATACTCCACCCCAACAGGTCATGTCTGCACAATTAAAGTGTACAACAGTCAACACACTGTTGTACACTCAGCAATTTTCTTGCTTGGCAACATTTCAGACAAAAAAATAAAAAATTGTATCAGTTAAAATTGGACTCAGCTGGTCAGGCTTTTTATAGATCTGGAGTCACCAGTCGGCCAGAAAACTGGCAATCAGTGCATGCCTAATCAAAAAAACACAGAGTTTTTCAGACACAATATGCAACAATATACTGTATAGTAAATGTATAATTTCACGAACAAAACATAGAAAAGAATCCCTAAATAAAATAATCAACCCCGAGTGCAATAAAGAAATTCTTGATTGACCAATTTTGTTTTCAGCTGGGACTGATGGATATATAAGACTAATAAGGATTAAATGCGGAATATGTGTCAATTATGGGAAAACCATTAAACTTTACACCGTTTATGTGCTTCAGAGAATGCAAACAAAAACTGCATGCACACACAGTAAAGGCAGCAAAAACAAATTCTTCTTCCAGCTTGACATTTTATTGGTAGAACAACAAAACTGTGTGTGTACACATATTTAAATGTCCAACAGAGTGATATGCTGCAAAGCTATAGACTGTTTCCTGAGAAATGTGGGTTTTTGAGTGAATGTTGGAGCCATTTTGGAGGCCATCAGTGGGACTGCACACCAGAGCACTCCCTTGTGACCTTCACATTTCAGAGCCATTGGCTGTATTCATCTTCATCACCATTAGATCTGAATAAGCATCACCGTCAAAAACTTGCTGTTGCTGTGTAAAGGCTTGAAACGGGGACATCTGTTTTTGTCATGAAGAGACAACCCCTGTATAGCTTTGCATGTATTAAAGGCAATTATAAACGGATTGCACAGAGACGTTTTCTTTTTTTTTTTTTTTTTTTTGGGAAGAGAAACAGATTGGCAGATTTATGCAAAAGTCGATGTGAAAAATCGCTGTTGGGTTTGTGCTTTCCCCGAACATCAAACATCCCCCCGAAAAACTCCAAAGTCATTCAGCTGGTAATGTTAGCTCACGATGACTCATGTCTTGACAGAGGCATTCATGGTAAATTTATTGAAGCTTTTCTGAAAAATATCAGCTAAGATGGGAATTATTGTCTGTCTGTCTGTCCGCTGACTTCACACCAACAAGAACGTGACAGAGAGAGATGAGAGGAGTCCTGGTGCTGCCTCCTCACGAGGGGCAACAGGAACCTGCCTGCAATGTATGAAAATCAAATAGTGCCATCTTCTGGGTAAAGTCATGTCACTTTTTTCCGTTTTTTTTTTTCCCCTAACTAACTCAAATGTCAATTTATCATATTTTTTTTTTCTGCATGAGGTGGATTTATGTAAGACTTTGGAAAAGGAAGAGAGAGTCTAACGGTGAAACATATAATGAAAGCGAATAACAAATCGGTATGCAAATGAGAATGGATGCAATATGAAACATAAAGAATAACTAAAAGCAGAACACAGGATGCAGCTGATGGGAACATATGTGCAATGGAGGCCAAACATGCATCTGTTTAATTACACGGTTCTCAGCCAATAAAATACACATTTATTCTCTTAAAAAAAAAACAAAAAAAACATTAAAAATGCTCGTTTACCTTGATGGAAGTCGGAGTCCTTTTTAATTACCAACAAGTCCAGCGGTACTCGAGGACCAACATATTGTTGGAGCATGTGTGAAGCAACAGGCACAGAAGCCTGCTGCATGGCTATTGAGCCAATAGCCCGCTCCAGTGTTCCCAGGACTGCCGAAGCCATCTGTCAAATGAGAAAACATCAACACTCTGGTATAAACAGGGCTCTTTTGAATCACTTATATCTGCCCAAGCTAGACAGAGAGTCTGTCATACACAACTGCATGAGTATTTAGACTTTTTTTTCTTTTTAAGTACAAATCTTGAAGCCTGATCAGATCAAGTTTAGTGCAACCCTGTTCAGTTTCTGTAAGTCATTTCAAATGTATGTCTTTCTAAATAAGTTATGTTCTGTGATATGCATCCCATGAATATGTGCAGAGAACTTTTTTTTCTTCAAAGTGGCAGATCTACCATAAAGATGAAGAATGCAATTAAAATTTTATATACCTTCAGATGTCTCCTTTGACCTAGATTCACTTTTGTTCAAAGAAACATATCACAGCACATAAATTTCCGCTTAGATCAGTCATATGTCACCCTTGGTAATAGGATCAGTATTTGTTATGCTTGAAATTAAAAGAAGATTCAGTATTGTCTGCTGAATGTACAGCTCTGAAGATGAAAATTCAAAGCCCGCTGTTTGAGTGTGTTTCAGGTGATCTGACGGGAAATCCTATGTCGACTCCGCACTGCCCTCCAGTGGTTACAATTTGTAATTATCTCAAATTGGTGCATGCTTATTTTAACCACTGGAGGACAGTGTATACTCCTAATGACAACCGAGTGGCTCAGATAAAGTAATCTTGGGAAAAGTATAACATCATGATGAAGGTACAATTTTATGAGCTGTAAACAGAACAGAGTATTCATGAGTCTAATAGTTATTATATCTTATTGATGTCTGTCTGCTTAAGATATTCATATACATAAAAGAGGCGAATTAGCGTTCAGATGGCGCCATACTGTGAGTGGCAAGTTTGAGGAAACAAAGGCAAAGGCTACGCCAAGCGTAACATTTTTATTCTGTTTTATATCATTCGGGAGTACTCAATTTGTTTCTAATTGTTAAATGGTAGAGTAATAGCAGCTAATTTTAAAATGTTTAGTTACTTTTGTGTTTTTAGTTCTGTTTTGAAGTTTACCAAATGAATCCTAACCTAAAATAGGAAAGGTTTAGTTAGATTTATAGCTGACAATGTTCTGTCTCTGTATGAAGTGTGAGTTGTCAGGTAAGTAGATAGGCAGAATATGATAATTGTAAGTATTGTAAGATTATGATGATAATCACTACTACTAGTATAGTAGTATTACACTTAATACTTTTTAGAAAAACAAATTAGCAGAACTAAGCCTGGTCTAGCTATCATTTGTAAAGCTAAATCGGACTACGGACTTTCCAAAGTGGCTTTGCCACTTACAATATGGCGGACGCGCTAATCTACTCCTGTCGTTTTGATGACGTCTCTTTGAGGCGACAGAAGGAGGGCGGTTTGAAAGCAAAACAGCCAACTTGTGTCAATTTTCGGAAGATAGCACATATTTTGTTATGAGGTTGAACTATACCCGCATTTTGAGCTAAAACCTTTATGTCAGAGGTTTCCAAGATGAATGCAGAGTTATTCTTGCTCTTTTTAGACGACTTTCCTAACGCTAACGGGACTTGGTGAGATAGTTAGCTTACTCTCTCTGCTGCATGTTGGACACCGAGCTGTCTTTAGCTTAGTGCTTAGTCCGTTTAAGGATGGCGAGTGTGCATGAAAGTTTGTATTTTAACCCCATGATGACTAACGGGGTGGTCCACGCTAATGTGTTCGGCATTAAAGACTGGGTGAGTCCATATAAAATCTCCGTGCTGGCGCTGCTGTATGAGATGACCTCTTCAAAGATCACCCTGCCTGAGAGAAGGCGGCTGAACAAGCTCATCCTGCCCCTCCAACAGGTTCAGTTTTTCATGCTTAGTCTATGCAATCTTCCTTGTATTTACCGTAGTGTCGTATGTGTTGCTCACTGTGTTTTTTATGTCGTTTCCAGGGTCCAGACCTGACTCTTGGTCAGTTCTTGAAGACTGTGGAGGAGTGTTGTCCTCAGACCGCCTATGCAGTCAAACTCAGGTCTGCCACTTATGTACTGGCCACTATTTAACATGCCATAAAAACTAGGGGTGCACCGATCGCAGTTTTCTGGCCGCTTACCGATCTTTTAAAAAGCTTAACCTGCCAATTCCGATTTTGCCTGATACCAATTTTTCTTTTTGTCTGAAATGTCACTCAATTCAGCAAACAAGTTGTTGACTTGGCAACAGTGGGTTCACAATTGTTAATTATAAACCTGCAGACATAGTTTGTGTTGATCCTCTGTGGCGTGGAAAAGGGGTTTGCAGGAAGTCGCTGAGCTTGTCTCTTCTAATCCTTAAAGGCTGCATGAGATGGCAGATGGAGAGCTGAAAGACATGGAGTACTTCTTCTCCACTCTGCCCACTCCGTTCACCGCTTTCGATTCTGAGGCTTACAAAACCAGCGTTGTAGGTACGTCAAACCTCATGTGGCAGGTGCTTTGTTTTTCTCTGGAAGTCCTCCGTTTCCCAGTATTCTGTCTGCTCCCCAGGTCTTTTCATGAGGCACATGCTGCTGGCATACAACAAGCTGTCTTTCAGTCAGGTGTACAAGCTGTACAAGTCCCTGCAGCACTACTACCACAGCCACTACGCCAAGCCTACGGACGGGCAGGTGTGTGTGCCCACGCTGGCTGCAGATGACTCGGACATGGACCTCACCAGCACCGAGGACACCGTGGGGGACAGAGCAGACAAAGAAGAGCTGGACACTCCACTGCACGAGTCCGAACTTCGGTTAGTGATGCTGTTCTTTTCAGCCGGACGTGCGTTTCGTTTTTAAAGTCTGACTTTAACCACTAGCGATCGCCGTCAAGCCAAAAATAAATTCTTGAACTACATGCAGTTTGGCATCATTTGATTATTTTAGGAATTGATTATTCTGATGGTTATTCAGATATAAAAAAAAAAAAGATTAGATTTTTCGTTTTGCAATATTAGAAATGCATTAAAAGATCGAAATAAACAAATAATAACCTTTTTTTAAATAAGAAAATTAACATTTTATAGCCTAAAATGCAATAACAGCATTCCTTTAGCGAAGCTAAAACTCTAATACTTGAGGAATTTTGGATAAGACATATTTACAGGCAGGGGCGTTTTTATCTTAAATGTAATATATTTTGTAGAGTTTTGGCTCAATTACTACATAAAATGTTTCCACAGATGGCCTTTCTTTGAGTCTGTATACTTCAGGTAATCGATTACTAAATTAGTTGACCATTAATTCAGTAATCCATTATTAATCATTTCAGCCCTACTTTGACGTTTTTAAAAGTTGACATCAGATTGTGTCCCTGTTTCAGATGTGACAACACGCCGAGCCGGGGCCCCCTCTCTCAAAAACAGGCCGAATACTTTCTTGCTAGACAGGTGAGTGTGGATGAAGTCTAAATGAAGTATTGTTCGTAACTTTGCTCGGAGGGATCCGTCGGACCCGAATGTGTTTTTGGGGCGTCGAAGCGGCCCCCTCTGACTCTGGAAACGTCCCTCCGCAGGCTTACCTTCTGAAGAACGACGAGAACAAAGCCCTCAGGCCGGCGGCGCTGCAGGAGGAGCTCAACAACATGCTGAAGTTTAACCCGGACTTTGCAGAAGCGGTGAGGCCCGGCAGAACTTTTAACTGCATCCCAAATCACGCAGGTCACCGTTTCCATGGTGTCTAAAGGTTTTGTAAAAATATTAACATGCGGATTAAAGCCGTTTTAATTAGATACAGTAGAAAGTGTGAACTTAGAATAATGCAGCTCTGCCCATCCCTGACCTTATGCTGCGCACTGCCAGTCAGCTGACTGAACAAATACACTTCTCCCTCGCTTAGAAGAAACGCAGCTTTAAAACCTCATGGCAGGTCGCTGTGTCACGCCGTTTTAAAAGAGAAACTTGGCAAGCAGCAAGCGGCGCTGCCAGCTGTAGACTCACTACATGAGGAAATAGTCCAACTAATTAACCAGCTCTGATGACCTTGCTCTTCTCCCAGCGCAGGCCAAGCTGTTCTGCACTGAGAGGACATTCCCTTAAAAACTGCAGCTAAATGTAGCCGCTGTTTATTCTGCAGTCTGGAGGATGAAGACATACCTCTTCATCCTGTGTTTTAGTTAACATTAAATTTCATCCATCGTGACTCTTTCAAGATATTTAGACGATAGGAGCTACAGTGACATTTAATTTCCCTTTGAGATAAAGTGTTTTTGAATTAAATTTAATTTGTGATTCATTATTGTGAATGCGTGTAATAGATGCATCGTCATAAATCTCTCGTTCTCCTTATAGTGTATATAAATCAAAAATAAAAACAAGAAATGTTGCAGATAGGATTATTACTATAACTCATAACAAATATGCCTAATTATATTTATCAGAAAGTAAATATAAAGTAAAGTATATTTATCTGTCAATCAACCAAGTTTATTTGTGTTGCACATTTCAGCAGCGGGGCAGTTTAAAGTGCTCTACGTCTTAAAAACAAATGTTCAGTGTGTCAGTGATTATGGGTCCAAAGCTGCTCTAAACTGGAGAGGTTTTAGTCCAGAGTTAAAGGAACTCAGTGTTTCTGTTTTGCAGTTTGCTCCAGATTTACTGTGCACAGAGTTGTTACCACATTATTGTTTTAAATTGGATTGTGTTGGACAGTTTTGTGAAATAATTATACTTGCATGCTTTGAAAAGTTGTCATTTATCCTGCGAGTCGCCACAGCGTAGCGGTTTTATGCTACCTGAGTGACGGTGTGTATCCTACAGCAGCTCTCTGCTCCTCTTCCCGTCAACAGCATTACCTGAACTACCTGAACAGCATGAGAGTCCAGGACATCTTCCTCTCTGCTCACAGCCTCCTGCACTACTTCGACCGCCTCATCCTGTCCGGCAACGAGGGAAAGAGCAACGGAGACGAGGGCTACGGCCGAAGCCTCCGCTACGCCGCGCTGAACCTGGCCAGCCTGCACTGCCGCTTCGGCCACTAGTGAGTGCAGAGCTGGAGGGCCGCAGTTTGAGTTTGTTCAGACAGAATGAAGAAATGTTTTTTGGTTCTTTCAGTCAGCAGGCCGACCTGGCTCTGCAGGAGGCCATCCGCATTGCCCAGGAGTCCAACGACCACGTGTGCTTGCAGCATTGTCTGGTAAAACAATCAGCCTTGTGCTCTGACTCCACAGTAACGTTGCCATGAATGGTTTGATCCTCATAGAGATTTCTCTCCCAGAGCTGGCTCTACACACTGGAACACATGAAGGGATCGGAAAGCACGGTGTTGACTCAGGACTCTGTGAAAATGGCCGCTCATTTCTGCCTGCCGGTGAGTGCAACGTGACCTTTCAGTGGAGAATCTGCTCACTAGTTTGGTGTCGGCTGTTGTACGTGCTGCAGATTAATTTTTATGATTGTGAAGTCCGCTGAGGAAATGTCTGTACCATGTTACCTTAGTAAAACGACATGCATGTTTGTTTGTTTGTTCTCGCTGTTTGAAATGAAATCAGACTGAACTTTTCTTGTTTATATCAGCTGGAATCACCAGAATTATTTCATGAGTCATGAAGTTTTGTTATATTTTAGTTTACCTTGTCCCTGCTGTAGAATGCAGATTATTATCACAATGCATAACAACAGTGATAAATTATATTAAATAATAGTGAATCTTTTTTTAGTTAATTTGTGTTGTTTTATCTCCAAAGTTTGGTGCTTTAAAAGTTTGAAAACTTACCTTGAAAAGTGCTTGAATTTTACGATGGGAAAAGTGTACAAAAACTGAACGTTTTCTGACTCTTCCTGTTTATTTTTATTTATTTCTTTTTACTTTTGGTCCTTCTTTGAATAGCCTTTATCGTTTCTTTTTACCTGCAATTTTCACCTCCAGCAGAAAATCTTCAGTTTCAGTGAAACCCTTATGTATGGACAGAAAAAAGTCCATTTTGGTGTTTCTCTCAGTCAGATCTGTTTGAACTAAAAATTGCTCAAATTCATTCACCCTCTTATATCTCTGTGTACCTTAAAAACACCTTAAGAAAGGCATGGAGATGTTTTATTTGCTATGATTGAGCTCTGCCGCCTGCTCCTTCCATCAGTGGTGCTTCCACTGTTTCTGGATTAATGAGGCTATCTGAATTCAGTAGATTGATTATATGTATAATGAATGTCTGGAGAAGCTCCAGCGGCTAATTTATTTCTATCAGAAAGGCGATAAGGCTCTGACCTTGAGAGACTAGACTTGGTCTAGATCTAGGAAAGTAAAAAAAATAAAGCCTGAAAAAAACTAAAAAACTTACTTGTTTTTAATTATTTTCGACAAAATAGATTTTGAACTTGTACAATATTGACAAAGTTGAGTTGATTTATTTGACTTTAAACAGCAGAACTGGATTTAGAAGGATGTGGGCCAGAGCCAGTTTTAGTGTCCGACACGCTGTGTGTAGTCTGTACATCAATGGTGGTGACCTCCGCACTCCCACCAAAAAAATCCTTGGCAACCTGGGCTACTGTCGCTGTAAGTCCCTTCTAAAATCTGGTCCAATGCAAAATAAAACAGTTTAGTTATTCATTTTAATGGTAAACATTTTTATTTCTATACCTTTTTGTGGGAATTTCAGGCTGAAAATCCAGGAAATTTACTCAAAATGAAAGTCAAGTCAACAACGGAACACAAAGCGATTTGAGTTTTTTCTGACCTCAGTAGAATAAAAAGTAAATCAAATTGATCCTGAATGAATTCAGGATTTATCAAGAGTTTCTTTTAGCATGAAAGTACCAACAAATAAATAATGTTTCTCCACATTTGTGTTGTGTTTTGGTCGGATCTGAAGCTTTTTACACAGCCTAAAACGATAAATAATTTCCTTTTAAGTTTCCCATCTGAGAGTCCCTTATGTAACTGAACCAAAGCCATTGAAAACCTTTCAAGTGCAGAGTAGCGGCTCTGTAATCCATGACCGTTCTGTAAACATCCAGTGGGCTCAGTTCTTCCTTTGTTTGTATTAAGTATTTATTTTGAGTAACAATCAGTTCCAGTTGTTTATATCCACATCACTTCCCCCAGCCGAGGTCGACATCTGCCACCAACATGTCTGACTTGTTCTCTGTTGCAGTACCTGGGATCTCTGGACATTCAGTCGCTGGTCCAGCAGGGGGCGATGCAGGGTAAGGCTGCGCACAAACTGATGGACGCTCTGAAGGACACGGAGATCCTGCACTGGAAGCATAGCCTGTCGGAGCTGATTGAGATCAGCCTGGCTCAGACCACGTCCATATGGAGAATGTATGGCAAGAGGTGAGGATCTTAGCTACGCGGCGCTGCTAACGGGCGGTTTTCAGTTACACACACACACGCTCTTCAGTGTTCTCTAAAATAAAACAGTGTTTACAGTTGTGGTTTTCATGCTCTCATCACGGACATGAAGCTCCACCACTTTCTGTCTTTTAGTGATTCATTGAAATGGTTCTTTTTCTGGTGGAGAATGATCATCAAACCAAAAACTTCAACGATTTAAAGAAATAGTAATTCAACACACAGATTTGATTCTACTTGCATTTCCCTTATTTCATATCCAAATGATACATACTGGCTCTAATATTTACATAACCAATAAAGTTCAAACCCAGTTGTTTTAAAAACTCAATACAGATGTTTGTTGTAAAATCAGTCCATCCACCCATGATGAGCTAATGTTCACTATGCAAAAGCAAACAAGCTTATACATTCTTTTAAAGCTGCAGAATTAACTTTTATGAAAATGTATATTTTTTCATATTTATTAAATCTGTCATGATGTCGTGATAGTATAATACCAAACAGATCATTTGTGGAAATCAAGCTCCTTTGGTTTCTCCCTGCCGTCCTACTGCCATCTGCAGAAATACACCGCCTGATCAGAAACAGTCAATCAGAGCTGGGAGGAGGGTCTTAGCGCTGTCGATCACTCTCATGCACATGCTGTTCACACTCCTACAGCTGGTTCACAATAAGAAATCTGTGGTGAATGTTCAAGCTAATTAGCGTAGCCACTAATGAGGAAGAATTAACAGTTTTTTAGGAAAGGTAAGTTGTTTCTTTGCCATTAGCTCATTGAGCAGCGTGTTCACAAATATGATTAACAGCACTAAGACCCTCCTCCTGGCTCTGATTGGTTGTTTCTGACCGGTGCATTTCTGTAGATGGCGGAAGGTGGAGCAGATCAATATCTTCACAGATTATCTGCTTTACTGCCACAAGCTGTTGACAGTTTGAACAAATACGTAAAAACAAAAACATGCTGTTTATAAGCGCTACATGCTGCTTCCGTTACGCTCTGCAGCACCATGGCTCTGCAGCAGGCCCAGCTCCTTCTCAACATGAGCAGCCTAGAACCGGTGAACTTCGGGGTCCATCAGAACAACACGGAGGCGTTCGCTGTGGCTCTGTGCCACCTGGCCGAGCTGCACGCCGAACAGGTAACACTGCTGCTCTCTGTCCCGACTCTCACTGAGAAGCTGCGTTTTCATCTCACTGTAAACATAGGTAGTGAATGTTAAACAGGCTTACTTTGCAGCTTGTGGCTGGATTGTAAACACTGGACTGCGTCTCCCATCTGTCTTGTTTTTGATGCAGGGGTTGTACAGTGCAACTTCAGAGATTTTTCAGCATCTGAAGGAACAGTTTCCTCCTCACACACAACATTCAAAGGTATTTTCTTCTTGCTCTAATACATTAGCTCACACCCTGGCAGATATGCATTTCATTTACCTCAGGTATTTACATATCATATGTTTAAATGTCCAATCTACCATCCTTTAACTCTAGTATTCCTCCTCCTTCAGCTCTGGATGCTTTGCGATCTGAAAATCCAGTTTGAGAGACACATGAACAACAGGAAGTACCATTTAGCAGAGCCGCTTGTAAAGGCCATGTCTGCTTTAAACAAAACGGAGGGACTGTACAGGTAATGCCAAACCACCTACAGCAGTGCTACTTCAGTCCTTCTAGGAAGTTCTGGAGTTAATAAGCTATTACTGCAAATACACACACCAATCGCAAATTTTGTGCTGACTTGACATTTTCACAAGTCATTGCCATTTTTTCTGTACTTCCTTATTTTCTGACCAATCACTGCAACTCAGCTGAATTTTGACCAATCCCTGTCGACCTGTTTCACAGTGTCTCTTGGATGTGAATCTTTTAAGAGAGTTTTTTTTCCCTTAGAATCATTTTTGAAATTCTCTGTAAGATTTGCTTATTCTGTATGTTTAGTTTATGCTAACTGGAATGGCGTTCTTGTTTCGCACTTCTCAGGACATTATGCATTAAGGGTGCCATTTCATGAAGGTGCTTGAATATTTTATTTTCTCTTTAAATACGGGTTATGTTAAAATCTTATTGTTTTTGAACAGGTTATGTGCTGCAATTGTAACTTTTTTGCAAGATCACAGTGATGGTCAAAGCATAGGCAAGGACAAAAGTTGTTAGAAATTGGAAAAAAATTAATTAATGTTTAAAAAAAAAGTTAAAAATAAATCAAATGATAGATAATGAGCGCCGTTACTGAAATATTATTATGAATGTAATTTCATGTAACTGTTTAGATCCATGAGTTACCACATTAACAACCTTTATACAAGCAGGATTTTAATTTCTTATTTTTATTTAACGGTAGCATTGCTACCTTGTATTTTTTCGACATAAACAGAATGTAGGTAAAGATTTGTGCACATTTGTTATGGAAACATAGATAGTAATTGTAGGCTGTTACTGTCACAACAAACCACCACACCATCCTGGAGGGGCCGTTATCTTTGGTGCAGTGTTTAAAGTTTGTTTATTGGCAGGAAAGCCCAAGTCCTGAAGGCCCTGAACCGCAGCACCGAGGCCTACAGCATCCTGCAGCAGCTGCAGGTTCACTGTGAGAAGACCAAGTGCACGGAGATCATCATCAGGTTCGGCTCTTGCGTTGTTCTTGCACACCTTCTCGTTGTGATAATCTGCAGCATGAAGAAGAAAAAGCACCATACTTACTCCAGCAAGTCGGATTTTAACTGTCGCCTGCCTCCCGCAGAGTGATGCTGTCCACCGCAGAGCTCCACTGGGAGTCGTCCAGCTTCTCCACAGCTCTTCCTCTCCTCCTGCAGGCCTTGGCTCTGGCCAGGCAGCACCACCTCCAGTCCCTGGCCTCGGAGGCCATCCTTCATCTGGCTTTCACTCAGGTCAGCCACAACTAGAAAGCCTGTTGCTGTGTCCGTCCATCGGCAGCTTCCATGCAGCGTGGGAGGTGTTACTGCTGGATGAAAGCTGCCATGCATTGGCTCACGTCCGAAGCAGATTGGTTTGCAAGATTTTAAGCTCCACAGTAAATGTTTTCAAATGTTTCCAGAACTCGCTGGCATGATTGCAGGCTTTATTCGCATGTAGAATACATCTTCTTAGAAAATACAGAACAGAAAAGTGTTTGTCAAGTTGATGTATAAAATAAATAGGGAGACTTTTCCGTCATTCTTTATTTAGTTTACAGACTTGATGGCTGATTGGGCAGTTACTAAAATAAACCTGTAAGAGTAAATACAATCTACACAAGCAGAAAAGCTAAAAATTATTCATAGATGAGTGCTCAAAGAATATCTTGGTATTCAAGAACCAGAGGTGGGAATCACTAGCTAAAATGTTAGTTGTACTAACCATAAGGCGCTAATCATTAGACTAGTTAAGCACCTTTTTGTGCTTTAAACCGTTAAAAAGAGCTTGGAAGAAAAACAAAAGATTTGCTAAAGCACATTTTTAGCAAATCACGGTAATTGGAGGAAGCTATGTCTAAAGCGCTAACTTCACTTCAAATGATATCAGCCCTAGAAAGACTACAACGCTCAAGCACCAATTTCATTTTAACATTATAATTTACATTTTCTGTAATGCCCTTTAATATTGTGTTTATGTTTACGTCTTATTTTCTACGATTTATTTTGTTCCTATACTCATGTTTTAAATAAAGTTATGGGGTTTGGGGATAAAGGAGAGGAAGCAGAACTGCTCTTCATCTATTTCAAAATAAGAGCATGGATATCAAAGTCGATAAGTAAAACATCAGCACAGATTCGACTGAAAGTTTACAAAACATTTAAGTAAATTAAAGTTTAGAATTTATTCAGAAAAATGAATAAAGGAGAAGCTGAGCTAAACTTTTTCAGTTGTCTAAAGCGCTGAGCGAAAAAGTAGCTCAGCTGTTAGCAGGTTAGCGGAAGTGTGCCCTCCACTGCCAAGTACTAAAAGTAAAAGAAAACATCAATTGGACTAACAATAATGTACAACTGAAATAGTCTGTGACTCCTTTATCAGGTGATTCTGTTTCTTCCTCCTCAGCTGATGCTGGGCATCCCTGAGCAGGCTCTGAACGTTCTCCATGAAGCCATGGAGCCCATCCTCGCCCACGGAGCCGTCATCGACAAAGGCCGCGCCATGCTGCTGGCAGCTCGCTGTCACATGGCTGTTGCTGGCTTCAGGCTGAAAGGACAGGGCCATCTAGGTGACCTTTAACCCCCTGAATCTGATGGACGTGGAAGATCTCACATCTGACTCTTTGCTTCTGCTTCTCGTCTCCTGGCAGGTCAGCATTCGGCAGCTTTGGCTGTTGACGGTCTCAACGAGGCCGAGTCTTATTTCTCCAGGCTGAACTGTAAGGAGCGCCTTCGGGACGTCCACTACCTCCAGGCACAGCTTCACCGCTCGCTGGGACAGACGGCGCGGAGCAACAAAAGCGCCATGAACTTCAGGCTGCTGGACCAGGAGCTGCAGTCCCCAGCCCCGCCGGTCTTCATGCAGCTCTGACAGAGCGCTGCCCTCACAGCATCATCAGACTGATTGAATTACCTCAACACGGCACATACAGTACCGCGGCTCACCACTAGGTGGGGGTGAACCCTGTCCTGATTTGTCTCAGCACTAAAACACAGCAGAAAGAGACGGTCTCACCAAGTATTTTTAGTCTAGTTTCTAGTATAAATGTCTTAGTTCACTTGAACTGAGAACTAAATTACAAGTAACTTTTAGAAAGAGCAACTTGTTTTAAGTCAGTAATCCCTAAATATTGGTAAAAGAAAAAAAAGTACTATTTTAACTGGCAGATTTCACTTAACATGACATTTTATCCACATTACAAGTTGAACTAGTACATTTTTATTAATATTAAGGATTTATTGACTTAAAACAAGCTCCTACATCTTGCCAAACCGTTACTAGTTAGCTTCGTCTTTTTCCAAGTGTACGAAGATATTATGGACTGAAACTAAACCAAAAATATTGTGTAAGATTTTGTGTATTTGGAGTGAACATCTCATTTCTTAATCATTTCAATTTGAATAGGAGGTTGTTGAGGAACTTGCAGCACAAAATGTTAGTTATATTTCAACAAAAACAGTGACAGGAGTCATAAATAAAGAGAAGTAAGTGAGAGCCTGTACATTGTGTCTTGATTTGTGTGGCATGGCTCAGGTTTGAGTGATGAATCAGGTGCAGCCGGCCGGGTTGCTACCTGGAGGAAGAAGGTGTTTGAAGTTCATCGGGACTCTCTGAATCCTCTTCCATGTTTTGATGAACGAGGGGCGCAGGGCGAATGTGTTTCAGGGGCCTGGCCAATTTATTTTTCTCTCCAGAATACCGACAAAGCTGAAGGAGGAAGCCATGATGTGCTGCTGCAGCTCAGATCTGTATTAATCTTTAGTTTGACTGTTTTGTTATGGATGTTTCAGCTGAAGTTTCTTAATCTCCATCCTCAAAGCTCTGATTCGTTCTCTTGAATTATCTCAAATATGTTGGCTTCGCTTCTCTTCCTATGGATAAACAGTTGAATTGCATAACATTGCTGCAGAATGAGCTTTGTTTAGCATGCAAATCCCAGAGAGATATAGGACAGAGCTGCCTTTAACAGTGGAAACGCTGGAGAACGAGGTCGCTCCAGGCGTGTGTCCTTATAGTGCCTGGATTTACATGTTTTAACATGAATTTCACTGCCGGTGCTTCAGGTGTACAGGAGGGAAAGGAGTGCGTGTTCACTCCGGGGGAAATTATGTCACCTCTCATTTAGTTTGCAGAAATTGTTTTTGATTTGTTTGTTTTTTACTCGGGGTGTTTGTCAAAAAGATTTATAGAAACAAGCCTCCCACTTTATAACTAATATACCTGAGAATGTGTAAGAAATCTTCTAAAAAAAAAAGCACCTCAAATTTATGATTCAAGGCTTTATCTGTAACCTTCCTACGGCTCCTAAAATCATAGCATGTAAAACACAACTGCAAATTACTATAATAATAATAATAATAATAATAATAAATGGAAAGGTAAATACCACTCCTATTGTTCCAACACAGTGTTGAACAGTCTGGAAGATTATTTTTAGTATAAAATGCTAGTAAAAAGAATGGGTTTCCAAGATAAAATTAAGTCAAGTTTCAAAAAAACTCATAAAAACAAAATATTTTCTGTTATTATTTCTGTTGGATAACTATTAACGGTTCGCCACAACTCGAGATTTCTTCCCAACTCACTGATAGAGACACACTCATTCAAAATTCAAACAAACAACTGTTGCTGTTTTTTTTGTTTGTTTGTTTTGTTGTTTGCCTCCTGACCTTTAGCTCCTTGCTTTTAAACCAGATTCCCAGTTTCTGAGTTGGGTATTTAGCTGCAATTTACCAGTTTTCCTGATTTTTTTTTTTTTTTTGTCAAATTAAGATATTACAGATATCAAACTGCGATTTGAAATTCCAGATTTTTTTTTTTTTTTAAATAAAACTTTGCTGATTTTCCCTATGCCAAAACCTGAAATAACCTTTTACCACAATGATGAACAGGAAGCCAACTTCAGCATTGTATTGTTTGACTTGGAGTTTAAAGAAATATAAAACCCAATTTGGAAAATGTTTATAACAACATTAAAAACTGGAGAGTATAGAAATTTTGTATGGAAACGTCATGGAGGCCCTGTAAACCTTTTTGGAGATGTTAATGGCTCAAACCTCTGTCCCATGATGATGCCTTCAGTGTGAAATGCAGTCTCCGTTTTCCTTCAGTTCTCACATGAGATGCATATTTCTGTTTCTCAATGTTTTAATAACAAGCATGGCAACAAAACATAGCATAGGAACAATGCATGTTTAGAAAAATATATCTGCAAATGTTTTCTTATTTCGGAAGATGCTATACATTCACTTAACCTCTTTACGATATGAAACATGAAGAAATAACAGCTTCACTGTCGAGTAGAAAACAACACGTGGAGCTTCCGGTTTGGTTCAAGGCGGAACCACCGGAGACTTCCTCGCGCTGGACTTATCAGACCTGCTAGCGCTGCAGCGTTTTACCTGTAGTCCTCTTTTCCAGACAGTGTGTCATAAGTTACAGTATAATTACTTTTTATTATTATCATTACAAAACAGGTTAAAACGCCGTATTGACAACTTACCAAAAGTTGACATGGTTTCATCAGGCGTTCGTTGGAAATACAGCTGCGGTGTTTCATAAGTGATTGTCCGGCTGAAAATAGATCCAGTTGGAACCTTTGGCGTCAGCTTAAATCCCTAAAATTTATTTTCCTGACCAGCATCCGAGAGTTATGCTAGCCACGACATCTTACTTTACTTTAAACCACAAAATAAAATAATTTATGTAAGAAGTTTTGCCGAAAAACAGGTGGAAGGATTGAGTCAGTACCCATGTTTCAGCGTCTCTGTAGTGTAAACATAGCTTCCTTCCTCGGTGCAGTTTCCTAAGTTTTCTGTTTCTGTCAGAGTCTATATGGAAACTGATCACTGAGGTAAACCGGACAGGCTCAGTATCCAGCTGGATAACCTCCTTTCCGGGGGTCGGACTCCGCGCAGAGACGCTCTCCCTGCCGAACCACGGCCTGGACCACGGAGTCTGGAGTCCTCAGTGTTTGGGTCACATGGTTCTTTTGTTCCAGCCCCTCCAGGACGCTCTGCACAGATACCGAATAATGAATTACATAGGATTATTGAAAACAATAATTTTTTTTCAATAATGTTTTTGAAAACAATGAAGCATATTCTGAATCCCTATTGTATTCACATATAATATGTATTCACATATGTATGGTATGTCAATACCATACATATTGTTATCACACACAATATGCGTGTGAATATTTGCTATATGTTAGAGGTGTGCGATACTGCATATTTTGATATCGATCTGATATCAAGTAAAACGAGGGCAAGTATCGCCGATACTGATACCGATACTTTTTATTTAATTTTGATATTTCATCAAACTTGTGAACTTCAGGTGTTTTTACCTTCAAACTATTTTCTTAAATCCTTCGACAAAATTTGGATAAAGTTTATAGGTATCTACAAAATACCTTAACATAATAAGTTAATAAACCAAAACAATAGAAAAGCAAAAGTACAAAAGAAAAAACATCAGTTGAGAGCAAATCCAACCAAAATCTTTCTTGACATAGAGTGGAGTTCAAATTTCAAGAGGGAATCTTAAGCTAAAGCATCAGTCTTACCATGTAAAAATGCTTAAATATAATACATGATACTTGTTGCGCTGCATAAATGCACCGAATAAAGTTCTATTTACTTTTGGAGAAAGTTCATTTTAGGCTTCTGCCTTTTTAAAAGTGTTGCTAAACTTGCTATGACATTTTGCAGCAGATGTAGATTTACCTTATAGAAGTTACCGAAAGGTTGTTTGACTTTGTATCATAACTGCTAGCTTTTCCTTTCTTTCCTGTCGTTTTGCACGCTGCGTCCACGCCTGGCTCACCTTTTCGAAGCCCTGCTCCACCACCGTCATGTTGGGGTTGAGCTGATTGTGAACTCGCGGCTCCATCACAGCTTTCTTTAGGTCATAGTTGAAGAAAAGGGAGTTGAGGATGACCTGTTGCCACCACAACACATTACATAAGTTTTGCAGGACACAGAGTGGGAATCTACAGGAGACGAGAGCGGCTGAGTCGTACTCACTAGAGCAGTAGCCGTGGTGATTTTTGTGCCTCCAGATGCTCCTACGACCATCTTCACTCTGTTGTCTTTGTCAAAGATGATTGTTGGACACATTGAGGACAGAGGTCTTTTACCTGCAACAGAGAAACAAAGTGGTTCTACAGTGCCTTGCAAAATTGGCATTTTTGGTCATGTTGCAACGACAAGCATTTATGTGTTTTATTTGGATTTTGTCCAACTGCAGATCTCAAAGTCAGAAACTGCATCTTTTAGATGTCTCCGGATGCCTGGGAAATTGTTTTATCATCAAACCGTGCCTTCACATTCTGCACCAGTTCACCCCTGACCTGCTGCTGTGTTCCTGAGGCTATGTGAATCTGTTGACTCTCTATTGTTTTCTCTGTTGCTGCCACAGAACCGTTGTATTTACAGTGATATTGCATTTCACACAGGTGGACTCCGTTTGAGATCAGGCGACTTTTGTTTTCACTGGATTTGATTTAAGGGTGCTAGGGTAGAGGGGGCCGTACACAAATTCAAACCAGACTTTTCGAATTTTCTTGAAAAGATTGTTTTCTCTTCTAGCTCACAATCATCCACTGCTCTGTTGGTATGTCACACACAATGCCCAGAAAACACATTGAGGTTTGTCGTAATGTGATTGGTTGATTTGGTAAAACCTGGCTGTATGAAGTTGTTGGGCGACGGCGGAATCCCAAATCCATTGGTCATGTACGGAGAGCTGAAGTCATCCATTTCATCGTTGAAAATGATTCCCGTGGACCGAGACATGACTTTAGACCCAAAGCTGCGAAGCAAAAGCAACTCTTAGAAAGGTTTTGTTTATCTATCTATTTAAATCAAGAGTCTTAAAAAGCTGAACATTCAGGACTCTCACTATAGATTAATGGTGCTGGTGGCAGCGACAGCACTCCCGTCCTCGGCTATGACGGACAGGTGAGCTGTGCCGTGATTTTCTGGAACAAAATACTCAGGCTCATAGTAGTTATCCGGGTGTGTTGTGTCATCCGTAATTTTACTCCGTATGCCGTCAGCAAAGTAGTCTGAGGTCATGTTGTTTATCAGCTGAGAAAAAAAACAAGTCAGTGTTAGAGAGGAAAATAGATGGAAGTGATGATGAGAGGCTCTCAAACACTTGTGCCTGCAGATGTTGCAGTTAAATTGGAAAGGCGTGAATGAAAAGCATGAATTGGGCGAGCTTACGTCAGTAATGTTGAGGTACCGCGGGTCGCCCAGTCTGCTTCTCTTGGCGTAGGCGAAGCGAAAAGCCTCGACGATGCGATGGTAGGTCAGAGTTTTTTTCTCGGCTGTTGAGACACTCGTGTCCGTGAAGTTGTACCCTGCAAAATCAGAAACATACAGTTATGCAGTTATGGGAAAATGAAATATATACATAGAAAATCATATCAAACCATATGTTTTCTAACATATTTTGACAAAGAAACTTCACCATAAAAGCAGACCACAAAATGCTAAAGGAAGTCTCAAAAAAATACTAAAATGTTATTACAGAATCTACAGACGACTCTCGTTCATATGCGAGTGGGTGCCAATTTGATCAAAGTAGAAACTTTAGATGTTTAAGTTTTATGGGAGATGCGTGAAGAGAAAACTTTTGCTCTCCAAGAAAGACATAAAGGTCAGACTGCAGCTTGCAGGAGAGAACATAGACTAGGACCAGGACTTTTGTTGTTGTTTTTTCTTGGACAAATGAGTTTAAAGAAAAAATAGTTGGACACCAGGACAGAGGACATATTTGGTATAAACTAAACCCAACATTCCAGGAAAAGGTCCTAACACTAATTGTAAAGTGTCTTGGTTTGGAGACACGACGCCCAAAACCCATCGGTAAACCCACCAAGAATTGGATAAAAACAAAGGATTTGAAAGCTCTTTATCTAGTCAAAGTTTAAACCCTGATGTTTCTGAGAGTAACGTAAAATCTGAACATGCAAGAAACCCCGCAAACCTCTCTCAGCTCAGCCTTTGACTTTCAAAAGTCAAAGGCTGGTAGATGGCTACAAGGAGAGTCTCCTTGTAGCCATCTACAAGGAGATGGCTACAAGGATCTCCTTGTAGATGGCTACAAGATGGATGTAAACTGAAGGCGTTACATCCAAAGGTGTCAACACTAGTTATTGGAAGGTCGGGGTGTCCTAACTTTTTCCCTCAGTGGAAAATGCATTTTAAGTTTAAGTGTAAGATGAATAGATTTTCTAAACCAGATTGAATCACTTTCATTTTGAGGAATAAGTAGAAAATCAGTCTAGTTATCAATTTGTGAACATTTCCTAGCAACAAACACAATTTTTAATGTGTTATCCTAGCTTTTCATTCTACATAAATATCATTAAATATTCACATTTTACTGAAATTATTTCATAACTTGCAATTGTTGCGAATCTATAGGTATGTACTAGTTTTCCCTTATGCAACATTAATACTTCAAGGCTATCTCTTTGTTGTTGGGAACGCAGCTTCCCTGCTATAACAGATGGAGCGGTGAGGGTGCATTTCTATCTGGCAAGCGCAAGTGTTTTCTGCCTCCACAGCAGGCGGGGAAACATTCCCGGGATGACCTAGGGAAACCTGACATCTTTTCTTCCGCATGGTTGCCCAAGCACTCAGCCGGCCTGCTCACCATCCACTATGTTGAGAATGAGCGCCAGCACGGGCCCGCTGGAGGGGGCGTCTGGAACGTGGATGGTGTATTCCCCGACATTCAGCTTCAGAGGGTTCTCGTTCAGCACAGGCTGGTACTCCAGCAGGTCATCGAGCGTGATGATGCCACCTGGAACACAGATGAAAGCGCTGAGGATGCACTTCAAGTTGTTTTTACTCTACTTCTTGATGTATGTGTTGTGCAAATTGTTTGCTTTAGAATAATGTTGAAAATTCCACCTTTTTTCTGAGTACATTTATTATTTATTTTTTTAAAATCTCATATTAGGACATTTTGTCATCTCTTAGAAATAAAATTTAAGTTCAAAGTTCCTGAGGACACGCAGTTAGCAAACCTTCGCCTTCTGTTTTTTGGGGGTATAAATTAAGATAGTAGGAGAAGTAAAGTTTGCTGTTTAGAGAATTGCAACAAAGAGTTAATATGTTGGGATCAACAAATCTTTGCAACAGCCATGACATGCTACAGAACTGCCAATCAGATAGTGTTAACTCTGTCCTCAAACAAACTCCTCAAGATGGACTTAGCATAAAACCAAAGAGGAATATGTGGAAAACTGCTTCATGGAAACTGTTGAAGGTCTGTAACGTTGTATATCTGTTTCTCTTCACGTTTTGAATAAAAATAAAGGTGGGTTCTACATGGAAATTAGTCAAAATTGGGAAGTTTACTAAAACATGACCAAATCAACAGAGAAATGGTTCAACAGACATAAAATGAGCCACCTTCTGCTGGTGTCTTAATCTCCACACCAGAAACCTTTAGAAAATGTGCAGAGGAAGACATAAGAGAGAAGTTAGACCACCGGACAATGTTTGCAATAAAATGAAAGATGGCTCTTTCTGTGTACATCAACTTTGTGAAATCTTATAGGAAAAGACCAAGTGCTGCCCTGAAGACAAAATGAGACTCTGCCTCCTATCTGTAATTAATTCTACTCAAATAAAAGGTCTATTTTTAAGACTTTGTGCAACTTCATCAGGGCTTCTCTATGTCTGTTTTGATTAATTCCTTCTTCCTTTCACTTTAAAAGTAAACACACTGAGCACAGCACCTGCCGCCTGGATGTCCTCGACAATGCTTTGTGCCATGGTCCCGTTATAAAACACATCAGGTCCCTCGTCCGCTATCCTCTGATACGTCTCAGCCAGCTTTGGGAATTTAACAATATCATTTTCTTTCAGGATTCTCTTTTCAGAATCACAGAACACCTCGCTGTGAAAATGACAAAAAAAAAGCAACAAAATAAAGACGTTACAAGTGTCTGAAGACAGAGAAAATTAGAGACAGCAAGACATGACTGAAAATGTAGAACAGCTGAGCTCACAAAGCCTCAGTAGAGAAAAAGCTCCTGTGTATGCAGATTATTACCCATAAAATACTGCTGGGTTATTATTACTTCATCTCAAATGCTGGGTTCAGTCTGGTGGATCATTCCAAACAAACACATTAGTTCAAAACGTTGTGACCTGGTTTGTAGAGTAGAAAGAGCCTCATCATTACTGACCGACCGCCATTTTAAACTAAACTTGAAACGACTTCACTGAACCTATTTGACACAATGAAACACGTAATGGCAAGATGAGAAAATGATGCTGTAAAGGGTAGTGGGTTGGGTTGAAGACTTTGCTTCACACCACATATTACATTTGCTCGATTAAACTATCAAATGCTAACTATTTTCTAACTAGCTAACTGTTAGCTAACATCTTAGCTAATGATTTTCAGCATCCAGACTTTGAATGAAGTCAGTGTGGACTGGTGACTTGTCTAGCTAACCTAACATGCATGTTTTGGAGCCGTGGGAGGAAGCTGGATACCCAGTGAGAAGTTACAAATGCTTAGGTAGAAAACGTGCTCTGCAGAGACAGAACAAGTAAACGTCACACTGGGAGGTTCACCTCACCTGAGATGGAAACCAGGACTTTGTACTATTTGAGGTGAGAGCGCTGACTACCGTGGCACTGTGTAGCTCAACTCAACAACTTCATAGTAATTAGACTTTTATTGACAAACAGTTTGGGTGTGAAAATTCAAGTTGCACAGTATAGTTAAGCGTCTCTATTGACTTTATGAGCAATTCTTTGGTGCAAGTGGGAGCACAGCTAACTTGAGCTAATCATTTAGCAGCTAAAAGGCTAATGTAAATGTTCAAATTTACTCTCTAGTTTTTCTAGTAGCCTACATTGTTATACAAAATCATTTCACCATCTTATTTTTCCTGTTGGAAAAGGTTCTGACCAGATTGTTGCATAATTCAAATTTGCGTTTGGTGAACAATGATGAGGCTCCTACTACTATCTTCTCTAACTGGGCTTTTGAACCAATGTTTAAAACTAATCAACTCCTTCTCTAACAGCATGAACCCAGCATGAACCCAGCATTCGCGTTAACAGCACAATGCAGCAGTTGTTCCTTTTTCTTATTAAGACAATGTCAAAGCCAACTCTTTCTGTTCCCCCTCACCACATGTTGGCGTCTCCTTGAATGGATTCTTTGCTCTTAAAGATGGCGTGAGCCAGAGCCTTCCCGATGGGGAAACCGTCACGGGCCAGAGCGATGCTGGGCTCAAACAGCTCCTTCCAGGGAAGCCTGCCATGCCGTTTGTGTGCCATCTCATAACCTCTGATCTCTCCTGGGATCGCTATGGATAATCCACCTGTCATGCAAAAACAAGCCGTGTCTTTGTCAAACATTGTTGATTAAAGTAAAAGCACACAAGGGACTGTTGCTTGCATATATTTAACACCTTCTGCTGTTTTATTTTAACGATCCTATTATAAATAGAGCAAGAGATGTGACAGGAATGTTGCAGAAGACAGAGTACTCCTCAGAAGCTGGATGGATGGATAACTTTAAGACTAGAATATGTCCTCCCTAAATCCGTCTCTTGCTGTTGGAGATTAAAGAGGATAGACAGAAGCAAAAATGCAATCTGTCGCAGGAAAACACTCTGTGAGCACACAGCTAGTCGGTACCTGTGCGAGAGAGTTTGGTGTTGTTGCCAAACATGTCTTCAGTGGCGTTCATGGGCGCTGTCTCCCTCGCATCTATTGTTTCCACCATCCCTGTTCGGCAGAGAGCAGGGAGTGATGGGAAAGCGCTCATACTTTTTCTTCATTTGTGACCTCTTGACCTGCGATATGCACTCACCTGTGGAAGCATTATATATTATAAAGTAGAGCCCTCCCCCGATGCCCATGCTGTGAGCATTCAAAAGGCCAACACATAGCAGGGCGGCGATGGAAGCGTCCACAGCTGAGCCATTTCTCTTCAAAATGTCCCTGGAAACACAAGAATGCACTTACCGGATGAGAAGCACACACACGCGGAGCTCAACATATGTGCTCGGGCTTTGCTCTTACCTCCCCACTTCTGAGCACTTTCCTGCATCAGCAGCCACGGCGGCCTTTGAGTAGAAGTAGTCTGAGGGGGGAGGTGTGTTTTTCCTCCCTAAGCCCATGAAGACCCCCAAGAACAGGCTCACGGTGGCCACCAGAAGGACCACCACACCAGCAATCAGGGACTTCCCAACCATTTTCCTGTTTGAGAAAATCATCAGACCGCTTTCATCAGACCTGCAGCTCAGGTGGGTAAAGTTTCACCCACAGACTATTTCTTTTTTTCCCCATAATTTTTAAGTTTGCTCACCTTTGATATGCTGTTAAATTTCACAGGCTGGTAAAAAGAAAAAAAAAAACAACATCAAGCCGAGGAGAAACAACGGGAGCTGACCAGAGCCTGAATGAGCATCAGCTGTAATGGTAAGGTGTTAAAGATGTCTGGCTTAAGCCACTGGGTGTGTCATCCATGTTTTTCAGGTGTTAGCTCACCGTCATACTGTGTTTGTTAAACATGTGCTGTGTTCCCGCTGGGTGCTTCAAGAGGGAAGATCACGGATAACGAAATATGGGAAAATAACAGTTATTGCAAACTTTCTTCTGTCTCGATACGACCCTGTAATTGAAGATGGGCTCCAAAAGCTAACCTGCTGAATCAAATCTTCACAAAAATCAGAGGTAGTTACTGTTTAATCCATCATTTCTCAGATAATGACGCGAGTTTTCCAAGTGATGGATGCCTTCCTCTCATTTCTTTAGAGTGAAACTCTTGGGGTTTGTCTCCCAAATCATCCAACCTTCCATTTCACTTTGCTATCAGTCTGCCACGGCCTGTCAGCGTGAAGGTGAGAGTGATCTATTTAAAGTCCTGACTCTGCAGTCTGTGATTGGTGATCTTCATGTGTTCGTTCAGCAGCTAACGCTGTGTCTTACAAAAGCAAAAACCCGAGCTGTTTGCACTTTGTGATGCTACAACCAAACTCTTCAATGTGTTTCACTGGGATTTTATGTCATAGTGTCCTTGTGTTTGTGTGTTTCTTTTATTTTTTTTAAAAAACCTGAATTCTCACAGTTGAGAGAATCTCTTGTCAAGACATGCAGCCAAAGCCCAGACAAAGTCCAGAACTAAATCCAATTGAAAACCAATAGCATAGTACTACATAGTACTGATTCAACCGGGATGAGTAAAAATGCTTTCCACCCTTTTCAAGTTTTTATTTGTAAAGATTTTTTGGGGAACCCTTCGTCCTCTTTCTCCCAATTCTCATATAAGCACTTTTCAAACCTGTGCTGAAGAGTCATGGAGTTTAAGGCTTGACTAAATGTAAAACAACATACAGGGGGTGTGAATGCCGTCACCGCACCCCGTTTCCGTCAGCTGTTCCGGTGCATGGCCCTGTTGCTGACATGGTCATTAATGTCCAGCTGCGGATCGGCTGTAAATCGAATCACTTCTAATCTTGTTCTGCGTCTCTCAGGTTCAAACAGCGTTGTTTATTCAGCAGTCACAGCTGAATTATTACAAAAGAGGACAATCACATTACTGAGCGCTGCTGCAGCAGGTCACAGAAGCTTTCCTTAACTATTCTTGCACGTGATTGTCCCTGGATGATTGAACATCTACATGTTTTTATCCCCAGATCTGGACACTTACAACTGTAGGTTTTCTTTGGGATTAACTGGGAAGGATGCACTACCTCTCTCCCTCTCTCTCTGTCTTTCTCTCTCTCTGTCTCTCTTCCCACCATGATTTGCCCCAGTTTGTTTATGCACAACAACAAAAAAAAGGGTGTGTGTGGGGGTTTGGCTCTTCTATTCCTGTACGTGCAGCAGCAAAATTTAATCACGAACCGGCCACAGCAACATGAACAGCTGGGACTCAGCGGCGGCAGCAGAGGAGGAAGGAGGTGATGTCACGTGTTTTCATGGTCAGCTGCTGGGCTGTTAATGACAGGATCTCTGTTGTTATCTCGGCTGTGTTTTATATACCAGCAGTGATGAGCAGCTGGGTTTTGAAACCGCATTATCACATCAGGATATAGATGGCAACATAGTACAGATATTGGTGTGAAGGAGGTGTTACAGTTTTCTGCTATTTTTTTTTTTTTGTCTCAAATGTTTCAGATGATTAAACCAAAGATTAAACAGAGAACCAGAGTAAAACACTGAATGCAGTTTTCAAATTATGATTTATGTTTATTTAAAAAGCTGTCCAAACCAACCATGACTTGTGTGAGAAAGCAAACGCCTCCTGCAGTTAATAACAGGTTGTCTTTCATGGCCAAAACTCCCATCAGGCATCAGAGTAAAACCAATAAATAAGTCTTTCACCTTGCTGTGGAGGAAGTTTGGCCCATTCCTGAATGCAAAATTGTTTTAGTGCAGCAACACTGGCTTGTTTTCGAGAATGAACAGCCAGTTTAATATCATGCTTCCACATCTCAATCAGATTCATGCTTCCAACTTTGAATAGGCCACCACAAAACCTTTATTTTGTGTTGCCTGAACCGTTCAGTGGTGGATTTACTGCTGGTTAACCCATGCATTCATGAGCGATAGGCCATAAAAGCGTCGGTCATGCGTCATCAGTTACAGCAAGTGAGTCATGAAGTCATGAACGCTGGCCTTATCCGTGGCGGATGAGCCCTGCAGTGCTTTAGATGTTTTTCTGGATCATTTACTGGTTTCCTCAAGGAGTTTTCGATATGCTCCTGGAATAGTTTAGGTAGGCCAACTTACATTTTAAGTTCTCTCTGTTTGTGGGCAAGAACTCCAAACCATGTTTTACTAGAATCCCAGTCCCTGTAACCCCGTCCAGACTCAGAGATGTTGTTACCTTTGACTGTAAGGGGATAAAAAAATTACACATAAATCCCCAGTAGCACAGATCTGACTTACAGAAATATTGTCTTTTTTTAGTGGTATTGCTTTACTGTAATATGTTGGCTAGGGCTGAGTGTGCAGAACTCAAAAAGAGTCAAATTGAGGTCATCATGCTCATAATCAGCATCCAAATCCATATAAGCAACTGAGGCATGAATGCTTTGCTGCCTCCAGTTGTCCCATTATTCTGCATGAGCTGTGTGCTCCTTTCATAAACCTGATTTCTTCTGTTGTCCTTTCGAAATGTCATTACCGCATGCTCATGTTTTCCACCCGACAACCTAATGGGTTTAGATAATGAAGCCGAAGGAGAACTGCTGGAAACGGGGCCACGTGTTAGCCAGAACACACAAACTCGTCTCTGTTGAGAGAAATGTGTGTCGTTTCTGCAGCGATGCAAGATTTACGTTCAACTCAAACCGATGTAACGACATTGTGAAAATATACTTCAAAGCTGTTTTTGATAAAATGCTGTGCAATTTGGATTTTCAGATGGACTTGTCTGGTTAAAAATGTTCGTCAGGTATCGATTTTGTGAAAATGTGTTGGAGAAAACGTATTATGGTTCCTAGTCTCAAGATTAGAAAGGTTTATAAAGCTCTGTTAATATGTTCTCCTGTTCTTATCAGAAATGATAGAGAAAGTGTTGGACTGAGCAGAACCCACTCTCCTTTTTCTACCAGCTGCTGATCACTGCCAGTCAGCAGGCTGAATGAAGGCTCATATTCTGTTCACTTGTAAGATAAATTCAGGTCTTTTTAGATATCATCACTCTGACAGAAGTTATGCAAATATCAGCAGATAGCTAAAATAACCAGCTCATTTCAGCTTTTTAAACTTCAGAGCGGTCAAATGTGTAATTTCTCTCTTGAAAATTGCTTTTAATTTTTTATTAAATTGTGTGAATGTAGCTGTTTGCCTAGCTACATTGTTAAATTAGTAATCAACAATAAATAGAAACTGTAAGCCGTCTATCAGTGCAATAATCAATGTATTATATTAATATCATTAGGATGCTGCTGTCGTTACGTTTTAAACTAAAGCAGTTAGATCATGTTTACATTACATATATTACAATTTCACTATCATGTGAATTATTCAAGTATTTTTGCACAAGGAGATAAATTCTCTAACTGTAGACAGAAGGAAAACGAGTTTCTTTAAGAGACGTCTCTATCAAATTTATTGTTTTTGTAATACTTTGTTCTGCCACTAGAGGGTTTTCCCACTGGAAGACAAGAGAAAAAAAACTTTACAGTTTTTACTGACTGCGTTGTGATTAAAATAATTTTTACACTCATATCCTGGTGATCCACATCTGGACTGGTTTATAAAAAAAAAGTAAAACCTGAACCGCAAGAGAAAAAGCAATGATGATACATGAAGAAAAAGGACAGGAATGTCTGATAAATATTGCATAATTGTAGATCTGTTGGTGCTAATAAGTAGCATTTTAGAAAGGACGTCATTGTAGAAACACAGCTTTGAGGAAAGTGAGCAACAGGGGATATTTAGGGAGGAGAAACAGGTGCTGGAGACCAAAAACGGTAAGCTTGAATCATAGAAGAGAATAAGGTCAAATCAGGATCAAAGTGCTTTAAGCCACAAGGATTGGAGCTACAAATAGAACCAGGCTGAAGAGGCGGGTGAAATTACTGATAGCCGTCTACTTTGTAGTTTGAAGCCCCCCCTGGGGCACCGCTTCTCCCCTCCTCCCCCCCTCTCAGTGTGGGCCCATGGAAACAGATAGTGATCCAGAGAGTGACTGCGAAAAACTGGACCATGGAAGTTCCTCAAAGAAAGAGCACTGACAGAAGCAAATTGGATCTGACAGCTTGTATAAAAGCAAAGTGACAGCTGGACTGCCCAAAAGAGAAATTCCTACTTATCTAATGGCCGGTGGGAGAGCGCAGAGCTTGTTTCAACAGCTGGTAATAAGATGTACTTTTAGCCTTTTTGAAGGCTGGATCGGTGACACCTGTTATTCATCTGAACTGAAAATTGAAAAAGTCTGAACAAGTTGCCACGTATTTACCTGTTGGTGCCTAACAGAACTAAAAGGTGAGAAAAGCACTGGTGAGAGAACTCCACCCATAGACTGTAGTGTTATTTGACCTGGAATTGGAAATGTATCGTATTTTCATAAAAAGCATTAGTACTATAAAAAAAACACACACTCAATAGGTAAGCACCAGATTTTTCTGCCATTCAATGGTTTCAAACTTTTCTCGAAACCATCTACGGTTAGCAACAGCTCTTGGTGCAAATCTTTGTATTTTGTGTGATTTTAAACCTGCATCTGAGAAAAAGACTGGAATCACCGTAGCAACCACACCTAAAAAAAAAAATAATAATAAAAAAAAAAAGACAAGATGTTTGTAGTAAGTCCACCAGAGGATATTTTCACTTTTGGCTGTAACGTCCGAACTGAACGTAGAAATAAATCTTTTCTCTCCTCCATCTTCTTGGAACCAGATGCAGAAAGACGTGAACTTAAAGATGCTGTTGTCACTGAATGTTTTTAAAGCTGTTCTTACTAATTTTGAGAAGGAGTCATCTGAGGAATCTTAAATGGATTTATTAATGACGGTAACTTCTCCTGTTTTTTTGCTGTGAATGTTCTGTAACCTCCATGTTTCGCTGCCAGTCTTGGGCAGGATTCTTTAACAAAAAGAGATTTTTAATCTCTGTGAGATTTTTCTGGTGAAATAAAGGTTAAATACAGAAAAGAAAACAGCAGGTTTTTATTGCCTGACGGAGATAAATCATTACCAAATAAGATTCACAGGAACTCTTCAAAATAAAACCTTCAGTATGTTATGGGCTGAATTGTTGGAAATGTAACCTTAACAGTTCTAAGCGAACTAACCCAGGAATAAGGCGCTCAGAAATTCTTCAAAATAAAAGCCCCAGTATTTTTATAAGTTTACTTTGACAGAAAGTGAGCTGATGTGTTATCCCTCTTCAACCTGCTGCCAGAAAAAAAATGTGCCAGTTATGTCCCTGACAGGAGAAGTTAAAACTTAAAGCTTTCAAAGCTCACAGATGTTCTTCAAAATAAGAGTCCTCCTGTTTTAAAGATATTGCAGCAAAAAACAAAAAACAATCAAAAATCCCAAAGATCTTAAACAAAAGCTGCTGTTGTATAAAAAGGACATGAATATAGGAATTATACTGTTACAAGTGTCAGTTTAATAGAGCTCAATTAGCATCAACAAAAAATTATTTCAAAATAAAGTTTACAAATACTTTTCAAAATAAAAGTAAACAGTTCACAGGTTGAATAAATGCAAAAGAAGAATACAGTTCTAATACAACTAAATTAGCATAAAAAGGATTGTTAATTTTTTTTAAATAAAGCTTAGATATTTTCCAAAATAAAATTGTTTTAATACACCAGCTAAAGCAAAGGCAGGTCATGTGATCAGTTTCATCAGTGATGAATGCACCCGCAGCAATAACAGCATTCATAAGAAGATAAATTGGGGCCATGAAGTTTGTTCAAAAGAAGAAAAAAATTTAAACAGAAAAATTATTTTGAAACTGAAAATGAAGATTTGAAACAAAATATTTAAAATTGCATTTTTGAACAAACTATATTCCCAATTTAGTTCCATACATTTTGGACTGTCCGCACCAAATGAAAGGAACCATCAAAATTTCTTCAAAAATGTTTTTTATTTATTGAATGTCATTTTTTTTTGTATCCTTCGTTAAGTTTTTAAAACCTTTTTCCCCCAGATTCTGCTTCCAACATTTAAGAAAACCATTTTAAATCTTAAAAACAAGTACAACTTTTGCTCGTTGTTGGCTGTTGTGTGTCTCGCGTTAACAAACTGAATGTTGACAAGTTCAGCCATCGTATTCTGCCGTGAAGCACCGAGGGGTTTTAAAGGGATGCTCAGCGGGCTGCAGACGCTGTGATTGGTCAGACGCCCCACATTACACAAACCTTAACAGCAGCGGAGGATGAAGCAGTCGGAGCTCCTCATCATCCCAGGCATCACACGTACCGCACGTAGCCCAGCGAGCATCTCTGGGCCGGATGCGTAAAACGCCGCTCTGTATTTATTTTGTTTGTCGAAACTCTGCCCCCGGACAAGCAGCAGCTCCAGACGGCTCGGCGCTGTTTACCCGGAACACAACGAGGAGCGTCGGAACCGGGGCTGTGTCATGTGTTTGTCCTTCTGGTAACACTGTCGCAGCTGCATCCCTTCCTCGAAAAAAGAAAGACGCCGTCTGCGCGCGCCCAACGATCTCGCGCGGCTCGCCATGGGTTCCAGACTGAGCAGACAAAGCAGCCTGGACAACGAGAATTTCTCCAGAAAGCGGCGCAGGCTGCAGGAAGGCGCCGGGGAGGGGGACAGGGGCGGCCGCGGCGGCGGGGACTTTCTGTTTGCTCTGATGCTGAAGTCGGACAAGCTGCCCGGGATGCTGCGCAGGGCCAACCACAGCCCCTACATGAGGAGGGTGGCGTGGATCAAGGAGATCCAGAAGCTGCTGCGCGAGCGCAGGATCGAGCAGGCGACCGACGTGCTGAAGCTGCTGAGGAAGGTAAAGGAGGGGACGGAGAGGTCAGGTGCCCTCACCACCACGCGTCCTTTTCTCGTTAAGTAGCAACAGATGAGGGGCTGATGTTGGCATGTTTAAACACTTTTAGTCTCGTGCATGCCAGGGCCGCTTCCAGAAACTTTTTAAAGGGGTGGGCAGTTGGGGGGCACGGATTTGGTTAGATTGATTATTATTATGCTGCACTCATGTTAGAGAGTGGGAGTAGATGAAGGACATTTAACTATGGAAGACAACAACAACAACAAAATTACAGATGCATTAATTAAGTAATTAATGTCCTAATTTAAAATATAAGTATATATTAAGCATGTGCCAGTTACTGGAATCAAAGTCTACCAGTATCTTTAAAAGTTTCCACTACTCTTAAAGAGTCTGATCAAGGAGCGCACCGATGGCAGTTTTCTGTCCCATCACTCATTTTTAAAAAGCATGACATGCCTATTGCGGTACAGTTTTGACCAGTGCTAACCTTTGGTCTGTAAAGCTGGTAAATAAAGTGACAGAGTTGGTAAGTTGGTAACAGTGGGGCGACTATTGTCAACCAGGGCACCTGGTGGGTGGGTCTGTCAGTCAGCGCTCTTTAGAGCAAAAGAGGACAGGGGCTGATGTTCAGAGCTGTGTGGAGGCAGATAAGATCCGTGGATAAGATCAGGAAATCTGTGTCAATAAATCAGATAACAATCCAATGAAAATGTGGTGCCAGATTTGGTTGCATTAGTAATGTGCCAGGGTCTTGGGTGGTTTTGGTTTTTCCTGGATTTGTAGTTTTGATCATTTGTTGTTTTCTTTTTCCTTGTCTTGCTTTAGATTAAACTATTTTTTTTTTCTTTTCGTCATTTCCTGTATTTTCCTTGCTGCTGGTCAGCTGGATGAAACATGTATTTGGCTGTTTGGAAACGTTCCCAATGAGGAAAAACATTGACAGTCATCATATGAAAGCCATTCACGCATGTAGTTGTGATAATGCTGTTTTAAAACAAATGTTCTCAAACTACATGTTGGTAAAGCAGCAGGCTGCAGGCTAGTTACCAGAGGAAACAGCCAACCAATTAGCCAGCTTCATTTACTCCTAGTGTTACACCATAAACAGCAGAAGGGCAAAAAACTAAGACCTTCTGTGCATCCAAGACTAAATTTAACTGGTGTTTAGTTGATATTTTGCCACACGTCTCTGTTGCGTAAAAAAATATGAGAACTAAAAGTATTAAAAATATCACGATTAATATGCAGTGGGAATATTTCATCTTTTTTTCTGTTGTAAAAGCTATTAGACCATGTTTTATATTTTGTTTGAACTACATATGAGGCTGTCATCCGGGGTGGGCTTCAATTCCTGATCCCTTTGACCTTTGACCCTAACTCACCTCCACTCTGGCCTCTTTCTTTGTGTGGCATTGACCGTCACTCTGCTCCCCCCACACCCCTCTCTGTTTAGTTTGCCTATAAAGTAGGCCGCTCTCCCAGCAGCGTACCTGTGACATGCCGTTTCTCGTGACTCAGCGCGGTAAGATGTGCAGCGCGTTGACACGAGATTCGAAAGGATAGTCGGTCAAGCTGCACGCCGTGTTTGTGTGTGTGTGTGTGTGTGGGTGTGTGTGTGTGTGTGTGTGTGTGTGTGTGTGTGTGTGTGTGTGTGTGTGTGTCGTTGCGTTTCCTCTAATTTCATTTTCTCTCCCTGGCTGATGGGCTCTGGATATTTCCACGCGCACGCCGACCCCCGTGCGTACGCGCCTTTGTTTCCTCCTCTATAGACAGACTCGTGTCTCTCCTCAGGCTGTTCTAATGCTGCCATTACAGCTACATGCCCTCTTTATCGCTTCCCCACATTTAATGGCTATCTCCCTCCGCTGCGACAATTTAAGCCCTGCCTGCGGCTTTGTTTACCTCAACAGAAAAACAAATGCTTCTTTAAAGGTTATATTTACTCTTTACTACCAGGAATAAGGTCACAGAAGTAATATTACAAAAACAAAACATTAAGTGCTGTCCTTGCCTCTGCAGCATAGACTTTCTTTGTTCTGTGTGTCTTTTTTTTTTTTTTTTTTACAAAGTAATTTCGCCTGTAATGCCTCTTGGACTTTTTCCACATTTTGTAACATTTCAAATACAAACATAAGTGTATTTTGTTTGAGAGATTAGCACTTAATCGGTGAGTGGAACGAGGTTTTTGCAAATACAAGTCTGAAAAGTGTGGTGTGGATTTGTGTAAGCTGTAGGTCTTGTGTTGCATGGCTCTCCCTGCTTTGCGCATTTAGAAACATTCCCCCTCACCCCCCAAATTGTTGCAAAAAGCATCCCCACAGCATGATGCAGCTACCACCATGTGGGTCACTGCAGGTCCTCCAAAGGGACCACGGGCCTTTGCATCTCTGATTAATGCTCTCCTACCCCAGCCTGTCAGCTCAGGTGGCAGGTTTTGAAGTATAAATGGGCATTTATGTTATCGTTTACTGTCATTGGCAGAAAATTATAAAAATATAAACCGTAAGAGTGATAACACTGAGCTAATGGTGTTTGCAACCCCCAAAATCTGACACTACTTTTTGGTACTTTTGCTGTTTTAACTTTGTCTTTTTTACCATCATCTTTAATTGTCAATATATTTGAAACACATGATTGAATTCAGTTATTATTTATTACTTAAAGATACAAGTGCGCTACTTCGTGTAACTGGTGTACTGAAGTAGTCATTTTTAGAGCAGCATATGTTGTTGCTCTAGAGATGATGTATCATTACATTTATCATAATATATGCCAGAAAGTCTTCATAACACAATTTTACGTCTATATTACTTGTTTTTTAGTTTCCCGTTGTGCTGTTCTCTCTCTACTTTCTGACGATGGATTTCCACTTCCTGTGAAATCTCCGAAGTTGAGGATGTTGTTCTGTGAACTAATGCTGCCCCTAAACATCTCCACAGCTTCCCCCATGCACTGTCTGCTGTGTTTCTTGGTCTTTGTGATTCTTTTTGTTCACTAATATTCTCAGAGATCTTCTTGGCATTTGATTTTCTGACTTTTCAGGCATCAAATCCACAACACACTCTTTTATTTTGAAAGAAGACAAGCAGCCTTTTCACTTAATAACGGTACGCTTTATACAAACCTGTAAAATACACGTAATTTAAAAACAACCCCGCTCTTTTTATTAGTTTTTCTGTTTACATTTGATGTTAGTTGCTGCTGCATATTCCAGCCATTGTGACATGGAATAGGCAGCATCCAGTGACAGAGTAGATCTTAATTAGACGTTTGTTTTTAAAGGCTTTTCTCACCTGCTCTGACATGTTGCATTAAAATATAAGTAGGTGCATCCAGACCTAGCAGCATCTCCGTGGGGATCTCATTTGTTTGGGTCTGCGTTTTAGCCACTCAATGCTGTATTAATTACTCTGAAGTCTCCATACCGGGGAGGGGAAAAAATGGCACTTCCTTAATTAAGACAAGAAGAAAAGAAACTGGCTGGGCTCCATGCGACATATGGGACACACATGCAGCCTCGTTCTCTTTTCATAATCTGTTCCTTTTTGTATTATTTATCTCTACATTATGATGTTTGTCAGTGGATTTATGACAGACTTTGCTCTCAGAAGTGTTCACTGTGCTCCAGGAAGGAAACAGAGATCTGAGTGTTGCCTGCAGATGCGAAAAGGATTTGTTCCGTCATGTCACGCTTTGCAAATGACAATTGATCGTGTCAAAACACGGACAGATGGAGGAGGGGGGGTTATATTTTTATTCCTTTCTTCTCAGACGGGCAACAGCTTCTTCTTCTCCTCCGCTTTGGATTCAGTCTGTGTTTACTGTTGCCCTTGTTAAAAAAGGGGAGCTTGCCAGCCGCCCACTCAGACTGTCTGTTATAATCCATGCCAAATGCGCTGGGCAGAAAATCTATGCAGATGCTTTTGTGCACGTATGTGCGTGCTGCATGGATGATCTCAAAGGCTTTATTCTCTCATTAAAGCAGCACAACGACGTGGACATGTTGATAAAACCGTGAAAGAGGAGGATTTGGTCGGATATAAAGTCAGATTTATGGTGGTTGCATTATTGGTTTTTAAAAAAATCCAACCTGGAAAAAGAATTGTTCAAATTCATCATTGAAAGACTCAAATTATTACGAGTTAGTGCGAGTTATGAGTGAGGGTAGCATTCTGATTAGGGGTGGGCGACATGGACTTAAGTTTTATCACAGCATTTTGTGGTACTATAAAAGTGGCAATAAGAACTGTTTATTACTTCTTTATTAGGTAACTGTAAGTCTATGACTCACTTACAGTCCCACAAAAACAAATATTACTCTTGAAAAACATTACGGTTCTTTAGAACACCAGCACTGCTGGACCACACTGGCTGAAAAACATATTGCCATGTCAGCGTTTCATATTGGTCGATATCAACAATTATTGATCCATTTTTTTGTTTTAAATAACTGAGATAATGCCAAACTTTTCACTCCACACCATTTTGTGTTTTTAAGAAGTTATGAGGCACGGTGGTGAAACCTGGAACTGCTGCTGCTCACGTTAGCAACAGATTGTTGCTAGGTAATCAAAGAGCAGTGAGTTGATGGCTTTTGCCTTGTTTAGCTCGCTATGAGAGCATGAGCAGCTAAATCCTCTCCTCTGCCTACATCTCCCAGAATGCAGAGCGCTTCTAGATATTCAGTAAACTTACTGAAAATTCTATCAGACGTATTATCTATTGATATTGATCATGTGTCTGTCTCAATATATATTGTTGTTGATTTATTGTCCAGCCTTAGTCAGCACTCACATAAAGAAGGGAGATTTCATTGATATTTATTGACACACTTTTATTAAGCAAACAGTGGAGAAAAACTGTAAAAATCCTGACAATACAGACAGGTTTAGGGGGTTTAAAACATCATTATTGTGATTTTATTGTGACAAAGATAAATCAAAAATCTTATCCCGATAAGAAACTTATCACAATAAATGATCAACGATACGATAAGCGCCCAATCCTACTTCTGTCTAATGGTATTTTTAGCGCTGTATTCGGGTAACATTCCCGCTGACATGCCGCCCCAGATCTCACTGTCCACTGTAGATGAAAAACTCTTTGTCTCTTTTAATGAATATTTAAAGGAAAGCACTCCTTTTCTCCTCTCCCCTCCCCGACCCTGAAGGCACCTATTTCAGCCCCGCTCCTTTCACCCCGTACCCAGGCCAAGCGTTGAGAGTGTTAGTCATGACCTGCTTTGGTCCGGTCACGTTTTCACTGTGGCTGTGTTGTTCCTCATTTCTCTTGTCTCGCCTGCTTCCCTAGGACCTGGGTTTGGAGGGCACCTCGCTCAACGACATCTTGTACAAAAACGCCGCCTTCCTCAATCTGGTGGATCCCATCTCACACGAACTGCTGCTCAGCTTGGCTCGAGAGATGCAGTGTCCTAAGAAGGTCAGTATGCCCCGTGTGCGCCGCGACATGAGACATTTACTTTTATTAATAATCTGTTCTTCGGCTAGAGAAACAATCCAATCTGAGGCTGGTTTTTTCTTTCCTGCAGACGGATGTTGCATTTCTCCTCGCTGTGCACCACGGGTTACTCTCTTTGATGTCTGTGTTTTTTTTCAAACCCAAAAATAGAGCGATCCATGAACACAGGAAAAGTTGAAAGCATCAAGCCGCAAGGAAAGAAAATGAAACTCACAGTTAATCAATTTGAAAAATGCAGCATTTTAATTTGAGTGCATTTACTCAGTGATGAAAAATATCCCTGCTGGCTGTGTTTGTACAAACTTATTTTAACAGTAGGACAGCGCTTAGTCATCTGCTTTAATATTTTACAGGGTTGGATTAGAGACAGAGGAGGAACTTTGAACAGTCTCTCTAGATCAAGCTAGTCTTTGGTCTGATGTCTGGGGCAGCCATGGACAAAGGTTGCTCACAATTTAAGATTTAATTTATTTAAAACAGGGATAATGAGTAACATACATTAAAAGGAAAGATGCACTGTACCAGGCTGTAGGTCTGGTGCTAATTTCCACCGATTCAGTGTATGTAAAAAAAATTCTACATATTTGTTGGAAATGCCATTGTGTTGTGACAGTATAGTATGAGACATATAATCTGTGAAAAAAAATCGAGCTCCTCGGCCTTCCGCCAGTGCTCCCAGTGCAGACTAGAAACAACCAATCAGAGTCCAAAGGCGGGTCTTAGCGCTGTCAATCAGCCCGACACAGCTTCTCCCCGTCAGCAAAGCCATGTCATGGGTGCTAAGGCTAGTTAGCATCCACATGGTTTTCTTTAACAGTTAGTCGTTTCTCAATATGCCCCTAAATATACTTAGCGGCATATTCACAAGGTTGATTGACAGCACTAAGACCTGCCTCCTGGCTCTGATTGGATGTTTGTGTTAGGCAGCAGTGCATTTCTTCAGACGGCAATAGTAGCACAGGGAGAACCGGCTAATCTTTTCATAGATTGGCCGATTCATATTATGCTGTCACAACATAGTCAATCCTAAAAAAAAAATGTTTTATAACGTATTTTGTATAAAAGTTTCATACTGCAGCTTTAAAACACAATCCTACGTCATTATTCATAACCTGGATTTTATTATTCATAACATCCAAACTCCAGTGAGTCCACAGTAGATGCCACTCCCTCACATCTGCTCTTATTTAAAATAAAATAAAAAAATCCTGACAAGGAGTTAGAGTTTTAAACAAAACTAGTGGCGCATTTTATGTCTGAAGAACCGTTTCTGTATTTATTGTTCTCTGCATGAACGTAGCTAAATAGACCATCTCTATTGAATTAGGTTAAAGAGATTATGTTTTAAAATAAGAGCTCTTCAATGGATTAAAATCAGATGCACTTGTGTAATAGTAATGCACTCTAACAAACAGACCCTCAGCACCACAGATCCTCTGCCATACCTAACAGTTTCCACTCGTCTCACACTAAACCACCTGGAGTGTGTGCTCCCATCTGAGTCTTTCTCTCATCTGAGCTGATTAAGTCTCAAGCAGATGACCCCATGTTTTCCTTTCTGATGGTTGGACAGGAAAGGCTCGTTTCTGACATCACTCCAAAACAACCAGTTGCCTTGTAAATAGAGTCTAACGGTTGTCATGGAGACACGGTGACCCCAATATGTCAGGCAGTTAATCCAACAGAAACAAAAAGTCGAGTGTTTTTTATTCACAATTCCTAAAAAAATTATCAACATCAAAGCGTAAGACATAAATACAAGATGTTTCTGTTAAATTTATTTTAAAGCTACCAATTATTGGGCCAGGCATTTTAAAATTGGTTCCTCGACGAGGGATGTTTTTGTTTTTTCCTGACTCGATAATTGCACTGAAATTAAAGGTTATATTGTAAGTTTTGCAGCATGAGATTATGCTTCTGCAATAAAAGATGAATCTATTTCACAGTTTGATTCTCATCTTCCTCCCCAGGTGTGCCTATAGATGGCCTCCAGTGTCTCCTGCACTGATATTAACCTAAATTCTGCAGCTTTCACCCACAGCTGTGTTTAATTTCTCCTCCTCGCCGCACTTCCTGTGTTTCTCTCCCCTGCATGTGATTAGATTTTCCTGCTCCAACGAGGCGGCTAAATTGGGTTTTGTTGTGCACTCGCTCAAGGCGTTGAGGATAACGCTGGACCTTATTTTGTCCCCCTTCTTTTTCATGTGAAAGATAACGTGCGTGGAAATGAATTGAAGTTTTGCATCGATAGCTCCAACGATTGTTTCTCCTCTCACTGCTTCAACCTTCTCCCTTTTTTTTTTGTTTTGTTTCATTTTTTTAATTCCTCGCTCTCCTTTTCGCAGGATGCGGACACCATAAAGTCTTCTGATAAGATTTGCAGGCAGCTGATCTACCACCTGACCCCACACTCAAAGTGGCTGAGGCAGAGCATGTCCAGGCGGAAATCCCAGGCCTGGTAAGCCCTCATGTCCAGACATCCAGTCTGTAACTAATCTGCAGATCTGCACAACAGAGAGCGGCGCTCGGTGCCCTCAGCCGGCGCTGATATCTCTTCGAATCTGTCCCCTTCTGCTCATGCAGACCTAAGTTATCCCACAAAATGTAGATTTTCGTCACAGAGCGAACTGCTTAATGCGGAATTAGCTTTCCGAAAATAAGATTCCCAATCCCATTTGGAACAAAAGCCTTCGCAATTCTTTTGTAGATGCTTTTGCAGACACTAAAAGTAGGCGTTCATATCATAAGAAAGAAAACGAAGACAATGTGAGCTTTGTGATATCCGACAGGTTCATTATGAGTCAGTTGAGCATCAACAGGATCATAGAGCTAGCTGTCGATCTGCGTGAGCCGTGCTTTGTTGCGCTCGCTGAAGTTTTAATTCATCTCGAAAAAATGAAAAGGATCAAAGATTAATCTGACACCCGCAGCGTCTTTGAGACTGTAAATACATTAGATGGCAACTATTCTTCAGCTGACAGCTTTTTTTTCCCACTTAGTCATGTTGTGAGCTTCATAAATCTGCAGAGGGATGGGCTGATGCTGGCAGAGACAGCAGCACCAGCAGCAGCAACATGAATCATTAACACTGAAATCCGCCCTAAAACAGAATACTAATAGGGAGGATGCTGGGGTGGAGGTCTGACAGCTTCACCTGCTGCTGCATTCGAGAACAAAAATCTGTCAGAGCTGAAGAGACAAGACAAGGCCAGCCTGCTGTTCGCTTTGTCCCCAACTCCCGCCTGAGTGAGGGCTGCGCATCCGTGTTCGTTATTACTGAGAGGAAACACATATTCGGTCTGTCACACAGCAACCGCAAAGTTCATGACTGTATGCTCTGTGATAAAATGTGAAGTCGACAAAAGTCATGTAGTTCACCAGTTCAAAAGTAGTAAGTAAACTTTATTTATGTAGCACTTTTTACAAGTCAGAAACCACAAATTTCTGTACGAAATATAAAATCAGAGAAGGTAAAACTGAAGGAGAGATAAAACAACATACATGTGACATGAAACTAAATAAAACTGATTAAAAGCCAATCTGAACAAATGTGTCTCCAGCTGCTTTCTGGTCAGATTTTGGCAAAATTAAACTCATTGGTGTCCATGGAAAACATCATGTGGTGTAAAACTAACACTGCACGTCACTCTTACACTTTTCTAAGTGATCGATTCTTCTGTTTGATTATTTTAATTTCTTTTTGAATAAGAAAATGAACATGTTATTGCTTAAAATACAACAACATAAAATTTTTTAGTGTATGTTCTCTCTCTCTCTCTCTCTCTCTCTC